>NW_025225290.1:0-41699 GCF_018294505.1 Triticum aestivum
TTCTCCATGGCCTCTTCAAAATTGTTCAGCACATCTTGCACCTGTTCAGTCATCATTTGCTGAAACTTATCATGAAGCTCCTTGTTCGATAAGTTCTCCCAGTCAATCTCGTCGGCTTGTGATCCTGGCATGGTTAGCAGCAATAGAAACACACAAGAATATGATCCTACAGACTACTAAGAAGTTGTGGTGGTGTATCACAAACCCGTCAAGCAAACCTCAAATTCTTACCAGTTCTTACCCAGCAGCAGGTGGTGATCGGCAACCGTTGTAGTCAAAACTTCTCAAAGCTTGGATAGAGCGATTACCAGGGAAAGTCAAACGCACGACGTAGATGTATGTGGAGCTGGGAAGGCTTATAATATGGTAGCAAAAAGGGTCAGCAATAATCAATTCAGAGATGCAAAGTTGAATAAACGCTCAACGACGGTACTGTGCTGGTCCTAGGCTAGACCGTGCTAGAGACGCGAGCCTAGAACACTAACAAAAACACGGCGCTGCACGTAAACAAGGGAAAAGCACACTCTCGAAAAAAAAATTCGCTCTTTTTTTTGCGCTGCTCTTTTTTTTTGCGAAAAATCACTATAATGGCGAGTGTCTCAAAACTCTTCCCAGGTCAAACTGACAGGATGGGCACGAAATTTTTGTGACCAATTTTTTTTTTAACTGCCCGGACCCAAAAACTGGAAACGGGTCAAAAAAAACTTTCTATAACGGCGACTGTCTCAATACGCTTAGAAACACCTAAAAATAGGATAGCCAGAAATTTTTTTGTCAAGTGCGTTTTCCGAAAATTTTGGGCCTAAACGGAGGGTGGTTTCCGGACTCTTTTTTTTTTGGAAACCAACCTCTTCTACGGACGGCAAAAGATTGCTGGAATCCGAAACCTACTCAGACAAGGAAACACGAATCGGAAATTAGATGGATCCCGAAAACAAACCTAATATGCAAGGAACTCGGATTGGTGGTGGAAATATGGTGGTGGTATATGGCAGCGGTGGTGGTAGCGGTGGTAGTATATGGATATGGATCGGTGGTGGTATATGGACACGGATTGGTGGTGGTATATGGATACGGATTCGGAGCGGTGGCGGATAAGCGGTGGTGGTAGATGGCAGGGGCGATGATGATGGTGCGGCGGCGGCGTGACAACTTATGATGAGGACATCAATACAATTGTTACACCCACAGCCCCTGCTGCTATACATACTGGACCAATTACTAGAGCTCGTGCACGCCAACTAAATTACCAGGTACTTTCGTTTCTTGGTAATGATTCTAATGTTCATGAGAATATGATGCTGCCTAAATTGGATACATTTGTTTTGCTTACAAATGAAGGGCCTAGCTTGGAGAAGGATGAACATTGGAGCAAGAACAAGCATGGAGATGATGGCATGCGCAAGGGGAACAAGAACGGAGTTACAAGTGATGATTTCAGGACTTTGAAGCCACCATAATGGGTGCATGAAGCCTTGGACGAAATATACAAGATGCCACTTCATAAATTTCGTCCCGAGGCTATTTTAGGTGCTGCGTCACCTTATTATTGGGCCAGGCCCATGTAATTTCGAAATACATAAGTACAGGCTATTTTTAGAGTCCGTATGTGTGGGGAAACAAGAGATAGGGTTGATTTCGGACCCCTCCACCAAGGGCCACGAAATTCCCCCCCTCTTCCTCCATATATACAGCCCTTAGGGCATCGTTTAGACTTTGGGTTTTGTTTAGATTAAAAGTTCGCCATAGCTGCAACTTCGCGTACTTCGTTTGTGTTCAACGACCAGACAAAGGCGTCACAGAACCCCACCTTGATCAATAAAGCTTTCATCTTATATTCGCAATATCCAGATTGCAATCTTAGTTTCTTGCTTGTTCTTCGTTTGCTCGCAGGAAACAGACCTTCGTGGTCAGGTTGATCGTGCTCCGGCGTGGTCAATAACCTCTCGGAGTTGGTTTAGCGATTGCTAAGGCGCGACGTCCTCGCACGTTCGTAGTCGGATCGTCAAAGTCGACTTCCACCAAAGCGAAATCCACCATCTCATCGAAAGACGGGACACCTTTGCCTCTATCATCATGAGAATATGATGCTGCCTAAATTGGATACATTTGTTTTGCTTACAAATGAAGGGCCTAGCTTGGAGAAGGATGAACATTGGAGCAAGAACAAGCATGGAGATGATGGCATGCGCAAGGGGAACAAGAACGGAGTTACAAGTGATGATTTCAGGACTTTGAAGCCACCATAATGGGTGCATGAAGCCTTGGACGAAATATACAAGATGCCACTTCATAAATTTCGTCCCGAGGCTATTTTAGGTGCTGCGTCACCTTATTATTGGGCCAGGCCCATGTAATTTCGAAATACATAAGTATAGGCTATTTTTAGAGTCCGTATGTGTGGGGAAACAAGAGATAGGGTTGATTTCGGACCCCTCCACCAAGGGCCACGAAATTCCCCCCTCTTCCTCCATATATACAGCTCTTAGGGCATCGTTTAGACTTTGGGTTTTGTTTAGATTAAAAGTTCGCCATAGCTGCAACTTCGCGTACTTCGTTTGTGTTCAACGACCAGACAAAGGCGTCACAGAACCCCACCTTGATCAATAAAGCTTTCATCTTATATTCGCAATATCCAGATTGCAATCTCAGTTTCTTGCTTGTTCTTCGTTTGCTCGCAGGAAACAGACCCTCGTGGTCAGGTTGATCGTGCTCCGGCGTGGTCAATAACCTCTCGGAGTTGGTTTAGCAATTGCTAAGGCGCGACGTCCTCGCACGTTCGTAGTCGGATCGTCAAAGTCGACTTCCACCAAAGCGAAATCCATCATCTCATCGAAAGACGGGACACCTCCGCCTCTATCAAGTGGTATCAGATTTCCAGGTTGCTCGGTGAGATTTTACAGTTTTTCGTAGTTTAGATCGTGTCTGTTCTTCATACCTATAGTCCACGAAAAAGCCACAAAAAAAATTAGGGTTAGTTCATCATATCCGAACCAATCTGAGCCTTGCATAATCTTTTTAGGGTTTTGCTTTGTTGAATTTGCGGTTGCATCGTCGTGTCTAGTTGCTGGTCTTAGAGTCTAGTCTTTTAGAGTTTCGAGTTCTGGTCATAAGTTGTCACGCCGCCGCCGCACCATCATCATCGCCCCTGCCATCTACCACCACCGCACCGAATCCGTATCCATATACCACCACCAATCCGTGTCCATATACCACCACCGATCCATATCCATATACTACCACCGCTACCACCACCGCTGCCATATACCACCACCATATATCCACCACCAATCCGAGTTCTTTGCTTATTAGGTTTGTTTTCGGGATCCATCTAGATTCCGATTCGTGTTTCCTTGCCGGAGTAGGTTTTGAAAAAAAAAAGAGTCGGGTAGCCACGCTCCGTTTAGGCCCAAAATTTTTCGAAAACGCATTTTTCGAAAAAAATTCTGGCTATCCTATTTTTAGGTGTTTCTGAGTGTTTTGAGACAGGTGCCATTATAGGAAGTATTTTTTGACCCGTTTCCAGTTTTTGGGTCCGGGCAGTCGAAAAAAAAAATTTGGTCGAAAAAATTTCGTGCCCATCCTGTCAGTTTGAGCTAGGAAGAGTTTTGAGACACTCGCCATTATAGTGATTTTTTGCAAAAAAAAAAAACAGCGCAAATAAAAAAGAGCGCAAAAAAAAAGAGCGCAAAAAAAAGAGCGAAAAAAAAATTCAGAGTGTGCTTTTCCCTTGTTTACGTGCCGCGCCGTGATTTTGTTAGTGTTCTAGGCTCGCGTCTCTAGCACAGTCTAGCCTAGGACCAGCACAGTACCATCGTTGAGCGTTTATTCAACTTTGCATCTCTGAATTGATTATTGCTGACCCTTTTTGCTACCATATTATAAGCCTTCCCAGCTCCACATACATCTACGTCGTGCATTTAAATCTCCCTGGTAATCGCTCTATCCAAGCTTTGAGAGTTTTTGACTACAACGGTTGCCGATCACCGCCTGCTGCTGGGTAAGAACTGGTAAGAATTTGAGATTTGCTTGACGGATTTGTGACACCCACCACCACCACTTGTTCGTAGTCTGTAGGATCATATTCTTGTGTGTTTCTATTGCTGCTAACCATGCCAGGATCACAAGCTGACGAGATTGACTGGGAGAATTTATCGAACAAGGAGCTTCATGCTAAGTTTCAGCAAATGATGACTGAACAGGTGCAAGATGTGCTGAACAATTTTGAAGAGGCCATGGAGAAGATCACTGGCCTTGAGAAGACGTTCGAAACAAAGCTCGATAACAAGTTTAATGAATTGCTCGCGCGTCTTCCACCACCACCACCCGCTGCACCTAACGCACCTCTCCAACAACAACAACAACGACTACCTCCATGTCGCGAAGCAGACCTCCGCCGAGCAAGCCGTGTTCCTCTTGCGTTTGGCCAAACTGTTGGTGCTGCTGTTGATACTTCTGTGGCTCCTGCTGCTGATGCGGAGGAGGATGATTATGTGGGAGATTATGAGGATGAGGTTGATCAAAATCAACACTACGTGCAGCCACCTGTACCACCACCAGCAGGTCGACCTCAGGTATATATTCGTAATGGTAGGCCTGCACCACCACCTCAGGTACGAGATGATGTCCATATTCCTAAACTGAAATTGAATATTCCACCATTTGAGGGTAGATATGTTCCTGATATATATCTTACTTGGGAGTTAGAAACTAAACAACGATTTACATGTTTACAATATCCTGAGGAGAGACGAGTTGCTGCTGCCGTTTGTGCTTTCACTAGTTTTGCATGTGTATGGTGGTCTGAACATTGTAGATTATATCCTATTCCAACTACTTGGGCTGCTTTGAAAACTGCTATGCGTACGCGTTGGGTTCCACCATATTATCAACGTGAATTGCTTCAAAAATTGCAGCGTTTAAGACAAGGGAAAAATTCTGTAGAAGAATATTATCAGGAATTACAAACTGGCATGATTAGATGTGGTATTGTTGAGGAGAATGAAGCTATGCTTGCACGTTTTCCGGGTGGATTAAATAGAGAGATTCAGACCATTCTAGACTATAAGGAGTATACTAATATCACTCGTTTATTCCATCTTGCTTGTAAAGCTGAACGTGAAGTGCAGGATCGACAAGCATTGGGGCGAACTAACTTTTCTGCAGGCCGACCTTCATCATGGACACCACATGCATCTTCTACTTCAACTGCACCAGCACCTCCATCCGGTGCCACCTCCAGCCGTGATACAAGAAAACAGGCACAACCACCATTATCTTCCAAGAGCGCACCTGCGGGTCCTGCACAGCGTTCTTCTTCTTCCATGGCATCAACAGGGCACACAAGTGATATTATTTGTCGTCGTTGTAAGGGAGGAGGTCATTATGCGAGGGAATGCAAATCTCCGCGTGTGATGATTGCTACCGCGGATGGTGGATATGAGTCCGCTAGTGACTATGATGAGGAGACATTGGCTCTTATTACACGTGAAGAACATGGTGGAGATGATTCTGATCATGAGACGCAATACATGGCTCCTGAAGACGCTGACAGGTATGAATGTTTAGTTGCTCAACGTGTTTTGAGTGTGCAGGTCACACAAGCTGAGCAAAATCAGAGGCACAATTTGTTCCATACCAAGGGAGTTGTGAAGGAACGTTTTATGCGCGTCATAATAGACGGAGGGAGCTGCAACAACTTGGCTAGCATGGAGATGGTGGAGAAGCTTTCTCTCACCACAAGACCACATCCACATCCTTACTACATCCAATGGTTCAACAACAGCGGCAAGGTTAAGGTAACACGTACTGTTCGTGTGCATTTTAGTATCTCTACATATGCTGATTATGTTGATTGTGATGTGGTACCTATGCAAGCATGTTCCTTATTACTTGGTAGACCATGGCAATTTGATAAAAATTCTGTACACCATGGTAGAAACAATCACTATACTCTTGTTCATAAGAATAAAAATATTACTTTGCTTCCTATGACTCCTGATTCCATTTTGAAAGATGATATTAATAGAGCTAATAAAGCACAACAGGAGAAGAATAAGAGTGAAAATCAGATTGTGGCAAAAGAATTTGAGCAACAAATGAAGCCTAATAATAAACCATCTAGTGTTGCTTCTGAAATTAAATTGAAAAGTGCATGTTTATTTGCCACCAAATCTGATATTGATGAGCTAGATTTCAGCAAATCTGTTTGCTGTGCTTTTGTGTGCAAAGAGGCATTATTTTCATTCGAGGACGTGCCTTCCTCTTTGCCTCCTGCTGTCACTAACATTTTGCAGGAGTTCGCTGACGTTTTTCCACAAGACGTGCCACCGGGATTACCGCCTATTCGAGGGATTGAGCATCAGATTGACTTAATTCCCGGTGCTTCACTGCCAAACCGTGCACCATACCGTACCAATCCAGAGGAGACGAAGGAGATTATGCGTCAAGTACAAGAGCTTCTCGACAAAGGTTATATACGCGAATCCCTTAGTCCTTGTGCTGTTCCTATTATTCTAGTGCCGAAAAAGGATGGTACATCACGTATGTGTGTTGATTGTAGAGGCATTAATAATATTACTATTCGTTATCGTCATCCTATTCCTAGGCTAGATGATATGCTTGATGAATTGAGTGGCTCTACAATATTCTCCAAAGTTGATTTGCGTAGTGGCTACCATCAAATTCTTATGAAATTGGGAGATGAATGGAAAACAGCATTTAAAACTAAGTTTGGATTATATGAGTGGTTAGTCATGCCTTTTGGGTTAACTAATGCACCTAGTACTTTCATGAGATTAATGAACGAAGTTTTACGTGCTTTCATTGGACGATTTGTGGTAGTTTACTTTGATGACATATTGATTTATAGCAGATCTTTGGAAGAACATTTGGAACATTTACGTGCTGTTTTTATTGCTCTACGTGATGCACGTTTGTTTGGTAACCTTGGGAAGTGCACCTTTTGCACCGACCGAGTATCTTTTCTTGGCTATGTTGTTACTCCACAGGGAATTGAAGTTGATAAAGCCAAGATTGAAGCTATTGAGAGTTGGCCGCAGCCCAAAACGGTCACACAAGTGAGGAGTTTTCTTGGCCTCGCTGGATTCTATAGGCGTTTTGATGAGGACATCAATACAATTGTTACACCCACAGCCCCTGCTGCTATACATACTGGACCAATTACTAGAGCTCGTGCACGCCAACTAAATTACCAGGTACTTTCGTTTCTTGGTAATGATTCTAATGTTCATGAGAATATGATGCTGCCTAAATTGGATACATTTGTTTTGCTTACAAATGAAGGGCCTAGCTTGGAGAAGGATGAACATTGGAGCAAGAACAAGCATGGAGATAATGGCATGCGCAAGGGAAACAAGAACGGAGTTACAAGTGATGATTTCAGGACTTTGAAGCCACCATAATGGGTGCATGAAGCCTTGGACGAAATATACAAGATGCCACTTCATAAATTTCGTCCCGAGGCTATTTTAGGTGCTGCGTCACCTTATTATTGGGCCAGGCCCATGTAATTTCGAAATACATAAGTATAGGCTATTTTTAGAGTCCGTATGTGTGGGGAAACAAGAGATAGGGTTGATTTCGGACCCCTCCACCAAGGGCCACGAAATTCCCCCCCTCTTCCTCCATATATACAGCCCTTAGGGCATCGTTTAGACTTTGGGTTTTGTTTAGATTAAAAGTTCGCCATAGCTGCAACTTCGCGTACTTCGTTTGTGTTCAACGACCAGACAAAGGCGTCACAGAACCCCACCTTGATCAATAAAGCTTTCATCTTATATTCGCAATATCCAGATTGCAATCTTAGTTTCTTGCTTGTTCTTCGTTTGCTCGCAGGAAACAGACCCTCGTGGTCAGGTTGATCGTGCTCCGGCGTGGTCAATAACCTCTCGAAGTTGGTTTAGCGATTGCTAAGGCGCGACGTCCTCGCACGTTCGTAGTCGAATCGTCAAAGTCGACTTCCACCAAGCGATATCCATCTTCTCATCGAAAGACGGGACACCTCTGCCTCTATCATCTTTGCACACAAAAGCATAGCAAACAGATTTGCTGAAATCTAGCTCATCAATATCAGATTTGGTGGCAAAGAAACATGCACTTTTCAATTTAATTTCAGAAGCAACACTAGATGGTTTATTATTAGGCTTCATTTGTTGCTCAAATTCTTTTGCCACAATCTGATTTTCACTCTTATTCTTCTCCTGTTGTGCTTTATTAGCTCTATTAATATCATCTTTCAAAATGGAATCAGGAGTCATAGGAAGCAAAGTAATATTTTTATCCTTATGAACAAGAGTATAGTGATTGTTTCTACCATGGTGTACAGAATTTTTATCAAATTGCCATGGTCTACCAAGTAATAAGGAACATGCTTGCATAGGTACCACATCACAATCAACATAATCAGCATATGTAGAGATACTAAAATGCACACGAACAGTACGTGTTACCTTAACCTTGCCGCTGTTGTTGAACCATTGGATGTAGTAAGGATGTGGATGTGGTCTTGTGGTGAGAGAAAGCTTCTCCACCATATCCATGCTAGCCAAGTTGTTGCAGCTCCCTCCGTCTATGATGACGCGCACAGAATGTTCCTTCACAACTCCCTTGGTATGGAACAAATTGTGCCTCTGATTTTGCTCAGCTTGAGTGACCTGCACACTCAAAACACGTTGAGCAACTAAACATTCATACCTGTCAGCGTCTTCAGGAGCCATGTATTGCGTCTCATGATCAGAATCATCTCCACCATGTTCTTCACGTGTAATAAGAGCCAAAGTCTCCTCATCATAGTCACTAGCGGACTCATATCCACCATCCGCGGTAGCAATCATCACACGCGGAGATTTGCATTCTCTCGCATAATGACCTCCTCCCTTACAACGACGACAAATAATATCACTTGTGTGCCCTGTTGATGCCATGGAAGAAGAAGAACGCTGTGCAGGCCCCGCAGGTGCACTCTTGGCAGATAATGGTGGTTGTGCCTGTTTTCTTGTATCACGGCTGGAGGTGGCACCGGATGGAGGTGCTGGTGCAGTTGAAGTAGAAGATGCACGTGGTGTCCATGATGAAGGTCGGCCTGCAGAAAAGTTAGTTCGCCCCAATGCTTGTCGATCCTGCACTTCACGTTCAGCTTTACAAGCAAGATGGAATAAACGAGTGATATTAGTATACTCCTTATAGTCTAGAATGGTCTGAATCTCTCTATTTAATCCACCCAGAAAACGTGCAAGCATAGCTTCATTCTCCTCAACAATACCACATCTAATCATGCCAGTTTGTAATTCCTGATAATATTCTTCTACAGGATTTTTCCCTTGTCTTAAACGCTGCAATTTTTGAAGCAATTCACGTTGATAATATGGTGGAACCCAACGCGTACGCATAGCAGTTTTCAAAGCAGCCCAATTAGTTGGAATAGGATATAATCTACAATGTTCAGACCACCATACACATGCAAAACTAGTGAAAGCACAAACAGCAGCAGCAACTCGTCTCTCCTCAGGATATTGTAAACATGTAAATCGTTGTTCAGTTTCTAACTCCCAAGTAAGATATATATCAGGAACATATCTACCCTCAAATGGTGGAATATTCAATTTCAGTTTAGGAATATGGACATCATCTCGTACCTGAGGTGGTGGTGCAGGCCTACCATTACGAATATATACCTGAGGTCGACCTGCTGGTGGTGGTACAGGTGGCTGCACGTAGTGTTGATTTTGATCAACCTCATCCTCATAATCTCCCACATAATCATCCTCCTCCGCATCAGCAGCAGGAGCCACAGAAGTATCAACAGCAGCACCAACAGTTTGGCCAAACGCAAGAGGAACACGGCTTGCTCGGCGGAGGTCTGCTTCGCGACGTGGAGGTAGTCGTTGTTGTTGTTGTTGGAGGTGCGTTAGGTGCAGCGGGTGGTGGTGGTGGAAGACGCGCGAGCAATTCATTAAACTTGTTATCGAGCTTTGTTTCGAACGTCTTCTCAAGGCCAGTGATCTTCTCCATGGCCTCTTCAAAATTGTTCAGCACATCTTGCACCTGTTCAGTCATCATTTGCTGAAACTTATCATGAAGCTCCTTGTTCGATAAATTCTCCCAGTCAATCTCGTCGGCTTGTGATCCTGGCATGGTTAGCAGCAATAGAAACACACAAGAATATGATCCTACAGACTACTAAGAAGTGGTGGTGGTGTATCACAAATCCGTCAAGCAAATCTCAAATTCTTACCAGTTCTTACCCAGCAGCAGGCGGTGATCGGCAACCGTTGTAGTCAAAAACTCTCAAAGCTTGGATAGAGCGATTACCAGGGAGAGTCAAACACACGACGTAGATGTATGTGGAGCTGGGAAGGCTTATAGTATGGTAGCAAAAAGGGTCAGCAATAATCAATTCAGAGATGCAAAGTTGAATAAACGCTCAACGACGGTACTGTGCTGGTCCTAGGCTAGACTGTGCTAGAGACGCGAGCCTAGAACACCAACAAAATCACGGCGCGGCACGTAAACAAGGGAAAAGCACACTCTGAATTTTTTTTTCGCTCTTTTTTTTGCGCTCTTCTTTTTGCGCTGTTTTTTTTTTGCGAAAAATCACTATAATGGCGAGTGTCTCAAAACTCTTCCTAGGTCAAACTGACAGGATGGGCACGAAAAAAAAATTCGACAATTTTTTTTTCGACTGCCCGGACCCAAAAACTGGAAACGGGTCACAAAAAACTTCCTATAATGGCACCTGTCTCAAAACACTCAGAAACACCTAAAAATAGGATAGCCAGAAATTTTTTCGAAAAATGCGTTTTCGAAAAATTTTGGGCCTAAAAGGAGCGTGGCTACCCGACTCTTTTTTTTTTCCAAAACCTACTCCGGCAAGGAAACCCGAATCGGAATCTAGATGGATCTCGAAAACAAACCTAATATGACAAGAACTCGGATTGGTGGTGGATATATGGTGGTAGATGGCAGCGGTGGTGGTATATGACAGCTGTGGTGGTATATGGATACGGATTCGAAGCGGTGGCGGATAAGCGGTGGTGGTAGATGGCAGGGGTGATGATGATGGTGCGGCGGCGGCGTGACAACTTATGACCAGAACTCGAAACTCTAAAAGACTAGACTCTAAGACCAGCAACTAGACACGACGATGCAACCGCAAATTCAACAAAGCAAAACCCTAAAAAGATTATGCAAAGGCTCAGATTGGTTCGGATATGATGAACTAACCCTAATTTTTTTTGTGGCTTTTTCGTGGACTGTAGGTATGAAGAACAGACTCGATCTAAACTACGAAAAACTGTAAAATCTCACCGAGCAACCTGGAAATCTGATACCACTTGATAGAGGCAAAGGTGTCCCGTCTTTCGATGAGATGGTGGATTTCGCTTTGGTGGAAGTTGACTTTGACGATCCGACTACGAACGTGCGAGGACGTCGCGCCTTAGCAATCGCTAAACCAACTCCGAGAGGTTATTGACCACGCCGGAGCACGATCAACCTGACCACGAGGGTCTGTTTCCTGCGAGCAAACGAAGAACAAGCAAGAAACTAAGATTGCAATCTGGATATTGCGAATATAAGATGAAAGCTTTATTGATCAAGGTGGGGTTCTGTGACGCCTTTGTCTGGTCGTTGAACACAAACGAAGTACGCGAAGTTGAAGCTATGGCGAACTTTTAATCTAAACAAAACCCAAAGTCTAAACGATGCCCTAAGGGCTGTATATATGGAGGAAGAGGGGGGAATTTCGTGGCCCTTGGTGGAGGGGTCCGAAATCAACCCTATCTCTTGTTTCCCCACACATACGGACTCTAAAAATAGCCTATACTTATGTATTTCGAAATTACATGGGCCTGGCCCAATAATAAGGTGACGCAGCACCTAAAATAGCCTCGGGACGAAATTTATGAAGTGGCATCTTGTATATTTCGTCCAAGGCTTCATGCACCCATTATGGTGGCTTCAAAGTCCTGAAATCATCACTTGTAACTCCGTTACTGTTCCCCTTGCGCATGCCATCATCTCCATGCTTGTTCTTGCTCCAATGTTCATCCTTCTCCAAGCTAGGCCCTTCATTTGTAAGCAAAACAAATGTATCCAATTTAGGCAGCATCATATTCTCATGAACATTAGAATCATTACCAAGAAACGAAAGTACCTGGTAATTTAGTTGGCGTGCACGAGCTCTAGTAATTGGTCCAGTATGTATAGCAGCAGGGGCTGTGGGTGTAACAATTGTATTGATGTCCTCATCAAAAACATTGAGCGTATGAATGCTAAATATAAACTTGCTGGAGATAAGGGTAGAAAACATGTTGTGTTTGCACCTGGAGATCTTGTTTGGTTACATTTGCGTAAGGATAGATTTCCTGATTTGCGCAAATCAAAGTTAATGCCACGTGCTGATGGTCCCTTTAAGGTGTTAGAGAAAATAAATGATAATGCATATAAACTTGAGCTGCCTGCAGATTTTGGGGTTAGTCCCACTTTTAACATTGCAGATTTGAAGCTTTATTTGGGTGAGGAAGATGAACTTCCGTCGAGGACGACTTCATTTCAAGAAGGGGAGGATGATGAGGACATCAATACAATTGTTACACCCACAGCCCCTGCTGCTATACATACTGGACCAATTACTAGAGCTCGTGCACGCCAACTAAATTACCAGGTACTTTCGTTTCTTGGTAATGATTCTAATGTTCATGAGAATATGATGCTGCCTAAATTGGATACATTTGTTTTGCTTACAAATGAAGGGCCTAGCTTGGAGAAGGATGAACATCGGAGCAAGAACAAGCATGGAGATGATGGCATGCGCAAGGGGAACAAGAACGGAGTTACAAGTGATGATTTCAGGACTTTGAAGCCACCATAATGGGTGCATGAAGCCTTGGACGAAATATACAAGATGCCACTTCATAAATTTCGTCCCGAGGCTATTTTAGGTGCTGCGTCACCTTATTATTGGGCCAGGCCCATGTAATTTCGAAATACATAAGTATAGGCTATTTTTAGAGTCCGTATGTGTGGGGAAACAAGAGATAGGGTTGATTTCAGACCCCTCCACCAAGGGCCACGAAATTCCCCCCTCTTCCTCCATATATACAGCCCTTAGGGCATCGTTTAGACTTTGGGTTTTGTTTAGATTAAAAGTTCGCCATAGCTGCAACTTCGCGTACTTCGTTTGTGTTCAACGACCAGACAAAGGCGTCACAGAACCCCACCTTGATCAATAAAGCTTTCATCTTATATTCGCAATATCCAGATTGCAATCTCAGTTTCTTGCTTGTTCTTCGTTTGCTCGCAGGAAACAGACCCTCGTGGTCAGGTTGATCGTGCCCCGGCGTGGTCAATAACCTCTCGGAGTTGGTTTAGCGATTGCTAAGGCGCGACGTCCTCGCACGTTCGTAGTCGGATCGTCAAAGTCGACTTCCACCAAAGCGAAATCCATCATCTCATCGAAAGACGGGACACCTCCGCCTCTATCAACTTATGACCAGAACTCGAAACTCTAAAAGACTAGACTCTAAGACCAGCAACTAGACACGACGATGCAACCACAAATTCAATAAAGCAAAACCCTAAAAAGATTATGCAAGGGCTCAGATTGGTTCGGATATGATGAACTAACCCTAATTTTTTTGTGGCTTTTTCGTGGACTGTAGGTATGAAGAACAGACTCGATCTAAACTACGAAAAACTGTAAAATCTCACCGAGCAACCTGGAAATCTGATACCACTTGATAGAGGCAAAGGTGTCCCGTCTTTCGATGAGATGATGGATATCACTTTGGTGGCAGTCGACTTTGACGATCCGACTACAAACGTGCGAGGACGTCGCGCCTTAGCAATCGCTAAACCAACTCCAAGAGGTTATTGACCACGCCGGAGCATGATCAACCTGACCACGAGGGTCTGTTTCCTGCGAGCAAATGAAGAACAAGCAAGAAACTGAGATTGCAATCTGGATATTGCGAATATAAGATGAAAGCTTTATTGATCAAGGTGGGGTTCTGTGACGCCTTTGTCTGGTCGTTGAACACAAACGAAGTACGCGAAGTTGCAGCTATGGAGAACTTTTAATCTAAACAAAACCCAAAGTCTAAACGATGCCCTAAGGGCTGTATATATGGAGGAAGAGGGGGGAATTTCGTGGCCCTTGGTGGAGGGGTCTGAAATCAACCCTATCTCTTGTTTCCCCACACATACGGACTCTAAAAATAGCCTATACTTATGTATTTCGAAATTACATGGGCCTGGCCCAATAATAAGGTGACGCAACACCTAAAATAGCCTCGGGACGAAATTTATGAAGTGGCATCTTGTATATTTCATCCAAGGCTTCATGCACCCATTATGGTGGCTTCAAAGTCCTGAAATCATCACTTGTAACTCCGTTCTTGTTCCCCTTGCGCATGCCATCATCTCCATGCTTGTTCTTGCTCCAATGTTCATCCTTCTCCAAGCTAGGCCCTTCATTTGTAAGCAAAACAAATGTATCCAATTTAGGCAGCATCATATTCTCATGAACATTAGAATCATTACCAAGAAACGGAAGTACCTGGTAATTTAGTTGGCGTGCACGAGCTCTAGTAATTGGTCCAGTATGTATAGCAGCAGGGGTTGTGGGTGTAACAATTGTATTGATGTCCTCATCACCTGCTGCCCTCGCACTGCCGCTGCTGAAGGTGCAACTAATCCCTGGGTGGTTTTGGTAATTCTTAACAACATATAGCTCATCGAACTAATACTGTTTTGAGATGATCATTTCAGCAAGTTCAATGATTGGCATGGCATGGACTAGAGATGTGGACCCCTCAAAATGCTAAGGACACATATTGGCAAAAGCTCAAGACTCTACATTTTCATTTTAGTGATCCAAGATCACATTGAGTTAGTAGGAAAAGCCAATACTATTAAAAGGGGATGGGGTGTTGCTTAATGGCTTACTTGCTCAAAATGCTTAGTGATATGCTGCAAAAGCCATCAACCACTTTCTCATTTCCACATATGTCCTAAACCTAAAGGCAAACTCGGCCCCACCGATTTGATCTATCCGGCGCCACCGAGTTCATTTGACATAGCCAGTGCCATAAACCCTAATCACTTCAGTCTCACCGATAGGGATCTCGGTCTCATCGAGATGGGATTGATAACTCTCTGTTTCCCTTTGTAACATTTCGGTCTAACCGAAATGAGCGATCGGTCCCACCGAGTTTCCAATGCAAACTCTTTGTTTCCTTCTCGTAACGTTTCAGTCTCACCGAAATGAGCGATCGGTCCCACCGAGTTTGCCTGACCAACTCTCTATTTGCCTATTACTGAAATCGGTCCCACCGAGTTCATCTGATCGGTCTCACTGAGATCAAGTTATGCCCTAACCCTAGCACATCGGTCCCACCGAAAAGCCTAACGTTCACATTTTGAACTGAATCGGTCTGACCGAGTTTCACTAATCGGTCTCACCGAGTTTGGGAATATGTGTGTAACGGTTAGATTTTGTGTGGAGGTTATATATACCCCTTCACCCATTCTCCATTCATGGAGAGAGCCGTCAGAACGTGCCTACACTTCCACTACTCATTTTCTGAGAGAGAACCACCTACTCATGTGTTGAGACCAAGACATTCCAATCCAACCACAAGAATCTTGATCTCTAGCCTTCCCCAAGTTGCTTTCCACTCAAATATCCACCATATCCAAATCTGTGTGAGAGAGAGTTGAGTGCTGGGGAGACTATCATTTGAAGCACAAGAGCAAGGAGTTCATCATCAACACACCATATATTACCTTTTGGAGAGTCGTGTCTCCTAGATTGGTTAGGTGTCACTTGGGAGCCTCCGTCAAGATTGTGGAGTTGAACCAAGGAGTTTGTAAGGGCAAGGAGATCGCCTACTTCACGAAGATCTACCCAAGTGAAGCAAGTCCTTCATGGGCGATGGCCATGGTGGGATAGACAAGGTTGTTTCTTCACGGACCCTTCAAGGGTGGAGCCATCCGTGGACTCGCGCAACCGTTACCCTTCGTGGGTTGAAGTCTCCATCAACGTGGATGTACGATAGCACCACCTATCGGAACCACGCCAAAAATCTCTGTGTCTACATTCTGTATGCTCCCTGCAAACTCCTCCCCTTTACCTTCATATGCAATGATTTACATTCCGCTGCTATACTCTTAGAATTGCATGTGTAGGTTGGTTGCTTGACTAGTGTAAGTTGCTAAAATCTATCAAGACTTAAATTGGGAAAAGGCTAGATTTTTATTTGGTCAAGTAGTCTAATCACCCCCCTCTAGACATACTTTTGATCCTAAAACTGATGCTCAAATACCGCGGCTAGTTGTCGTTGTTGCTGCTTGGGCATGGCCACGAGCGCTGTATGTGTGTGCTTGTGCGTTAGCTCCACGTACAGCCACACAATGGCTGGCTAGTGCCATTGCCATATGGGTCTGGGCCTAATTAGATTGAATGTTAATTACTGTTAGTGTTATCTTACTAATAATAGTCACCGACGCTGGGCCCCGCTACCTAAATAAAACAAGTAAAATCATCTAATTGAAGTAAAGACAATGACGCATGGGACCCACTTACACTATTCATTTGTTGACCAGTCAAACTTTGACTTGGTCAACTCTGATACCACTTGATAGAGGCGGGGGTGTCCCGATCTTTCGATGAGATGATAACTATCGATTTGGTGGAGACGACTTTGACGATCCGACTACAAACGTGCACAACGTTGCGCCTTAGCAATCGCTAAACCAATCTCCTGAGGTTACTGACGATGCTGGAAGCACGGTCAGCCTAACCACGAAGGTCTATTCCTGCAAGCAATCGAAGAACAAGCAAGAATATGATAAAGCAATCTGAATATTGCAAATAAATATGAAGTATTGATAATGGTGGGGATCCGGAAGCGGTCTTGGTCTGGTCATTGGACACAAACGAAGTACACGAAGTTGCAATGGCTAACTTTTAACTAAACAAATCCCAAGGAAAAGCTACTAGATGGATCTACTTATATAGTAGCAAGGGGTGGCGGCCAAGGAGGTGGGAGGACGTCCCAAGGCAGCCTAAAACTAAATCTAGGTCGTACAAGGCCAATGGGCCCAAGTGGAGGTGATGTAACACCTTTGGACTTGTAGTTTGACTCGGATTCTGCTGCAGCATCAGATTGTTTCGTCCACAACTCAACGCTCCGGACGAATTTAAAGGTGCTTCCAATTGGGTTAGAAAGTGCACGAAATCTAGTTTCAAACAAAAAAAGAATCACCCAATTCGGAGTCCGTATGAAAAACTTGTGTGCGTTTTGAATCAGGTATGTCTGTGCAGTCCGAATCTGAATCCAGAACGTGAGAGACTTGGACTCTATCTTCTCTTGGGCCAAAAGTGACGTGAGAGAACTTTTTGGACAGCAAATAAACATCTCTTTCTTCCTTATCTTCATATGTGGATTGTACAAATGTCCCATACACCTGCAATTAGACAAAACACAAAAGTGTGTGAAGTATTTTTGTTCTGGATAACATAAATAGATTATTGAATAGTTTGCACTAGAAATCACCTGACAAATATGCATATATGCAATATTTTTGGTCATATCCAAGGTAGTCATGTCCTCATCAGCCCCACTGTCATACACATGGGCTAGAGTGGCTTTAGGTGACAAAAGTATATACTGTTTTTATTTCGAATTAATATAATTTCCAAAAATGATTAAAATCTTTGAAAAATCATGTAAAATAATCCGTAAGTCGGATGAAAATAATTTATATATGAAAGTTGCTTAGAACAATATGATGATTCCGAATATGCCCTCTGTTCATCTATCACATGCCTCTAGCATAGAGAACATGGATCCGTCCCTTCGTTTCATCTGACTGAAAAACGCCAAACTTTAGGAAAACATACCCGGATGTTTTCCATCCTTGTCTGTATCACCTAGCACTGTGTTAGATCATCCCTAGCAGCGCGTATTGCCATGTTATGCTTTATGATGCTATTGTTTGCTCTGTTATTTATTTGTTTCCCCTTTGTTGCTTCTTTTTCGGTAGACCCCAATATCGCGATAGACCCCGAGACCGTTGATACTTCGATGTTCTACTACGACTACGCTTATGAAGATTCTTTTCATCTACAGAGCAACCAGGCAAGCAAACCCCCCTTGATCAACCAAATATCGCGCAATCTCTTCTCTCTCATTCTTGCATTAGGTTTGTTACTGTTGTTGATTCAATAGCTCCTATTCTGTTGCATAGCCTGTCATTGTTGCTACTATTGTTACCTTTACCTGCAATCCTAAATGCTTAGTATAGGATGCTAGTATTCCATCAGTGGCCCTACATTCTTGTCCGTCTGCTATGCTATATTATCAGGCCGCAATCACTTCAGGAGGTGATCACGGGTATATATATATATACATACTATAAAGGTTACCTGATGTGACTAAAGTCGGGTCGGCTCGAAGAGTACCCGCAGGTGATTCCGATGTGGGGGGCTGAAAGGAACAGGTGGTTCCATCCAGGTAGTGGTGGGCCTGGGTTCCCGATGGCCCATGAGTGTTACTTTGTGGCGGAGCGACAGGGAAGGTTGTGACCACCTAGGAGACAGGTGGGCCTGGTCCCTGGTCGGTGTCCGCGGTTAGTTCAAAAATAACATGCTTAACGGGATCTTGGTATTTGATCCGAGTTTGGCTACGAGCCTATATGCACTAACCAACTACGCGGGAATAGTTGTGCTCTCGACATCGTGGTATCAGCCGAAGCCTTCTAGACGTCAGCGACTGAGCGGCGCGCCCCGGGTTGGACCGTGTAACGCAACTTCCTTCGTAATGGAGGTTGTTTGGTCTGCTCATCAGCCTCCCTCACAAGGTGTAGGTGTGCAATGGGCGATGGGCCTAGACACTAGTGCACATAGGATTTAGACCGGCATGCTGATGATGCGGAGCATCCCACGTTCATCTCCATGTACACTCCGACTACTCCCCAAGCCCCAAGGATACATAAGATGAGACCTCGACTATGCGCCATTGGACACAAGGTGAACCTGTTCCTAAATGCTTCCCCTTTTGATGTAGGGCGGATCCCTATGGGGCCGATCTTTCACGTTTGGAGTGGATTCTACGGGGAACACAACGAACGAGCGGAAGAACACGAGGAAGAACACGGAGAGGAACGAGAGGAACTCAACCGACAAGTAATTGATCACACAAGGGTTAGATCACCAAACACATAAGGTAGCACAAGATTCAAAATCAACAAAGGAAAGATACAAAGGTAGCCGTTCTTCTCCGAGAGGAGGTCTTGAATCCACGAGGGGATCTTCCCGTAAAGGTGATGAGGACATGACTACCTTGGATATGACCAAAAATATTGCATATATGCATATTTGTCAGGTGATTTCTAGTGCAAACTATTCAATAATCTATTTATGTTATCCAGAACAAAAATACTTCACACACTTTTGTGTTTTGTCTAATTGCAGGTGTATGGGACATTTGTACAATCCACATATGAAGATAAGGAAGAAAGAGATGTTTATTTGTTGTCCAAAAAGTTCTCTCACGTCACTTTTGGCCCAAGAGAAGATAGAGTCCAGGTCTCTCACGTTCTGGATTCAGATTCGGACTACACAGACACACCTGACTCAAAACGCACACAAGTTTTTCATACGGACTCCGAATTGGGTGATTCTTTTTTTGTTGGAAACTAGATTTCGTGCACTTTCCAACCCAATTGGAATCACCTTCAAATTCGTCCGGAGCGTTGAGTTGTGGATGAAACAATCTGATGCTGCAGCAGAATCCGAGTTAAACTACAAGTCCAAAGGTGTTACATCACCTCCACTTGGGCCCATTGGCATTGTACGACCTAGATTTAGTTTTAGGCTGCCTTGGGACGTCCTCCCACCTCCTTGGCCGCCACCCCTTGCTCATATATAAGTAGATCCATCTAGTAGTTTTTCCTTGGGATTTGTTTAGTTAGAAGTTAGCCATTGCAACTTCGTGTACTTCGTTTGTGTCCAACGACCAGACCAAGACCGCTTACGGATCCCCACCTTTATCTATCAATACTTCATATATACTCACAATATTCAGATTGCTTTTATCATATTCTTGCTTGTTCTTCGATTGCTTGCAGGAATAGACCTTCGTGGTCAGGTTGATCGTGTTCCGGCGTGGTCAATAACCTCTCGGAGTTGGTTTAGCGATTGCTAAGGCAGAACGTCGTTGCACGTTTGTAGTCGGATCGTCAAAGTCGTCTCCACCAAATCGATAGTTATCATCTCATCAAAAGATCGGGACACCCCGCCTCTATCAAAAGGGGTCTTGAATCCAAGTGGATCTTCTCCGAAGAGGCCGCGGTCTCTCACGAAGAGGAGATCCAATTGATGAGCGAGGCTCTATCTCACAAATGAGCTAAATCAATGCTAAACCTAGCTAGGAGGTGGGAGAGACCTATTTATAGTTGTAGTGCAAATGGGAGTCAAAGTGAAGGGGTACAAGGGCATAAGCTCGTGGCTGCGGCCACACAGGTGTCGGACGTCCGGAGGACGTCGGTCGTCCGGAGCTTCAGGACGGTCCGGACGTCCGGAGATGTCAGACTTCCGTAGTTTCGGCTCGGGTGCTGGTCGTTCGATCGTCCGGTGGCGTCGGTCGTCCGTGGCCCTCGGAGTCGTCAGATGATAGAGGCAAAGGTGTCCCGTCTTTCGATGAGATGATGGATATCGCTTTGGTGGCAGTCGACTTTGACGATCCGACTATGAACGTGCGAGGACGTCGCGCCTTAGCAATCGCTAAACCAACTCCGAGAGGTTATTGACCACGCCGGAGCACGATCAACTTGACCACGAGGGTCTGTTTCCTGCGAGCAAACGAAGAACAAGCAAGAAACTGAGATTGCAATCTGGATATTGCGAATATAAGATGAAAGCTTTATTGATCAAGGTGGGGTTCTGTGACGCCTTTGTCTGGTCGTTGAACACAAACGAAGTACGCGAAGTAGCAGCTATGGCGAACTTTTAATCTAAAGAAAACCCAAAGTCTAAACGATGCCCTAAGGGCTGTATATATGGAGGAAGAGGGGGGAATTTCGTGACCCTTGGTGGAGGAGTCCGAAATCAACCCTATCTCTTGTTTCCCCACACATACGGACTCTAAAAATAGCCTATACTTATGTATTTCGAAATTACATGGGCCTGGCCCAATAATAAGGTGACGCAGCACCTATAATAGCCTCGGGACGAAATTTATGAAGTGGCATCTTGTATATTTCGTCCAAGGCTTCATGCACCCATTATGGTGGCTTCAAAGTCCTGAAATCATCACTTGTAACTCCGTTCTTGTTCCCCTTGCGCATGCCATCATCTCCATGCTTGTTCTTAATCCAATGTTCATCCTTCTCCAAGCTAGGCCCTTCATTTGTAAGCAAAACAAATGTATCCAATTTAGGCAGCATCATATTCTCATGAACATTAGAATCATTACCAAGAAACGAAAGTACCTGGTAATTTAGTTGGCGTGCGCGAGCTCTAGTAATTGGTCCAGTATTTATAGCAGCAGGGGCTGTGGGTGTAACAATTGTATTGATGTCCTCATCATCCTCCCCTTCTTGAAATAAAGTCGTCCTCGACGGAAGTTCATCTTCCTCACCCAAATAAGGCTTCAAATCTGCAATGTTAAAAGTGGGACTAACCCCAAAATCTGCAGGCAGTTCAAGTTTATATGCATTATCATTTATTTTCTCTAACACCTGAAGGGGACAATCAGCACGTGGCATTAACTTTGATTTGCGCAAATCCGGAAATCTATCCTTACGCAAATGTAACCAAACAAGATCTCCAGGTGCAAACACAACATGTTTTCTACCCTTATCTCCAGCAAGTTTATATTTAGCATTCATACGCTCAATGTTTTCCTTAGTTAACTCATGCATTTTTAAAATCAATTCAGCACATTGTTTAGCATCAAAATTAACCTTCTCCGAAGATGGAAGAGGCAACAAATCAATAGGTGCACGAGGTAGGAAACCATACACAACTTCAAAAGGGCACATCTTAGTAGTAGAATGCAATGAACGATTATAAGCAAATTCAATATGAGGCAAGCATTCCTCCCACATTTTCTTATTATTCTTCAAAACAGCCCTAAGCATAGTAGACAACGTTCTATTGACTACTTCAGTTTGTCCATCAGTTTGGGGGTGACAAGCAGTACTAAAAAGCAGTTTAGTCCCCAACTTAGCCCATAAACATCTCCAAAAGTGGCTAAGAAATTTAGTATCACGATCTGAAACAATAGTATTTGGCACACCATGCAAGCGAATAATTTCACGAAAGAACAAATCAGCAACATTAACAGCATCATCGCTTTTATGACATGGTATAAAGTGTGCCATTTTTGAGAATCTATCCACGACAACAAATATGCTATCCCTCCCCTTCTTTGTTCGAGGTAAACCTAAAACAAAGTCCATAGATATATCCTCCCAAGGAACACTAGGTACAGGCAAAGGCATATATAAACCATGAGGATTGAGTCGTGACTTAGCTTTTTGACATGTAGTGCAGCGAGCAATAAAACGCTCAACATCCCGTCTCATCTTTGGCCAAAAGAAATGTGTAGCAAGTACGTCCTCCGTCTTCTTCACGCCAAAGTGTCCCATTAATCCTCCTCCATGCGCCTCCTGCAACAACAAAATACGAACGGAGCTAGCTGGAATGCATAGCTTGTTAGCACGAAACACAAATCCATTGTTAACAACAAACTTGTTCCACATTCTTCCTTCTTTACAATTCTGCATTACATCTTTAAAATCAGCATCATGCACATATTGATCTTTGATGGTCTTCAAACCAAATATTTTGAAGTCAAGTTGTGAAAGCATAGTATAGCGACGAGACAATGCATCAGCAATAACATTTTCTTTTCCCTTCTTGTGTTTAATGACATAAGGGAAAGTCTCAATGAATTCAACCCATTTAGCATGTCTACGATTCAGTTTAGCTTGACTTTTAATATGTTTCAAAGATTCATGATCAGAATGTATAACAAATTCTTTGGGCCATAAATAATGTTGCCATGTTTCTAAAGTCCGAACAAGAGCATATAATTCTTTATCATAAGTAGAATAATTCAGACTAGGCCCACTCAATTTTTCAGAAAAGTATGCAACAGGTTTGCCATCTTGTAATAAGACACCTCCTAATCCAATTCCACTAGCATCACATTCAAGCTCAAAAGTTTTATTAAAATCAGGAAGTTGGAGTAAAGGAGCATGTGTCAACTTATCTTTCAATACCGTGAAGGCTTCTTCCTGTGCAGTACCCCAAAGAAAAGGCACATCTTTCTTTGTAAGCTCATTGAGAGGTGCAGCAATGGTGCTGAAATCTCTCACAAAACGCCTATAGAATCCAGCGAGGCCAAGAAAACTCCTCACTTGTGTGACCGTTTTGGGCTGCGGCCAACTCTCAATAGCTTCAATCTTGGCTTTATCAACTTCAATTCCCTGTGGAGTAACAACATAGCCAAGAAAAGATACTCGGTCGGTGCAAAAGGTGCACTTCCCAAGGTTACCAAACAAACGTGCATCACGTAGAGCAATAAAAACAGCACGTAAATGTTCCAAATGTTCTTCCAAAGATCTGCTATAAATCAATATGTCATCAAAGTAAACTACCACAAATCGTCCAATGAAAGCACGTAAAACTTCGTTCATTAATCTCATGAAAGTACTAGGTGCATTAGTTAACCCAAAAGGCATGACTAACCACTCATATAATCCAAACTTAGTTTTTGATAGAGGCGAGGGTCCCGATCTTTCGATGAGATGATGGATATCGCTTTGGTGGAAGTCGACTTTGACGATCCGACTACGAACGTGCGAGGACGTCGCGCCTTAGCAATCGCTAAACCAACTCCGAGAGGTTATTGACCACGCCGGAGCACGATCAACCTGACCACGAGGGTCTGTTTCCTGCGAGCAAACGAAGAACAAGCAAGAAACTAAGATTGCAATCTGGATATTGCGAATATAAGATGAAAGCTTTATTGATCAAGGTGGGGTTCTGTGACGCCTTTGTCTGGTCGTTGAACACAAACGAAGTACGCGAAGTTGCAGCTATGGCGAACTTTTAATCTAAACAAAACCCAAAGTCTAAACGATGCCCTAAGGGCTGTATATATGGAGGAAGAGGGGGGGGAATTTCGTGGCCCTTGGTGGAGGGATCCGAAATCAACCCTATCTCTTGTTTCCCCACACATACAGACTCTAAAAATAGCCTATACTTATGTATTTCGAAATTACATGGGCCTGGCCCAATAATAAGGTGACGCAGCACCTAAAATAGCCTCGGGACGAAATTTATGAAGTGGCATCTTGTATATTTCGTCCAAGGCTTCATGCACCCATTATGGTGGCTTCAAAGTCCTGAAATCATCACTTGTAACTCCGTTCTTGTTCCCCTTGCGCATGCCATCATCTCCATGCTTGTTCTTGCTCCAATGTTCATCCTTCTCCAAGCTAGGCCCTTCATTTGTAAGCAAAACAAATGTATCCAATTTAGGCAGCATCATATTCTCATGAACATTAGAATCATTACCAAGAAACGAAAGTACCTGGTAATTTAGTTGCCGTGCACGAGCTCTAGTAATTGGTCCAGTATGTATAGCAGCAGGGGCTGTGGGTGTAACAATTGTATTGATGTCCTCATCATCCTCCCCTTCTTGAAATGAAGTCGTCCTCGACGGAAGTTCATCTTCCTCACCCAAATAAGGCTTCAAATCTGCAATGTTAAAAGTGGGACTAACCCCAAAATCTGCAGGCAGCTCAAGTTTATATGCATTATCATTTATTTTCTCTAACACCTTAAAGGGACCATCAGCGCGTGGCATTAACTTTGATTTGCGCAAATCAGGAAATCTATCCTTACGCAAATGTAACCAAACAAGATCTCCAGGTGCAAAAACAACATGTTTTCTACCCTTATCTCCAGCAAGTTTATATTTAGCATTCATGCGCTCAATGTTTTCCTTAGTTAACTCATGCATTTTTAAAATCAATTCAGCACGTTGTTTAGCATCAAAATAAACCTTCTCCGAAGATGGAAGAGGAAACAAATCAATAGGTGCACGAGGTAGGAAACCATACACAACTTCAAAAGGGCACATCTTAGTAGTAGAATGCAATGAACGATTATAAGCAAATTCAATATGAGGCAAGCATTCCTCCCACATTTTCTTATTATTCTTCAAAACAGCCCTAAGCATAGTAGACAAGGTTCTATTGACTACTTCAGTTTGTCCATCAGTTTGGGGGTGACAAGTAGTACTAAAAAGCAGTTTAGTCCCCAACTTAGCCCATAAACATCTCCAAAAGTGGCTAAGAAATTTAGTATCACGATCTGAAACAATAGTATTTGGCACACCATGCAAGCGAATAATTTCACGAAAGAACAAATCAGCAACATTAACAGCATCATCGCTTTTATGACATGGTATAAAGTGTGCCATTTTTGAGAATCTATCCACGACAACAAATATGCTATCCCTCCCCTTCTTTGTTCGAGGTAAACCTAAAACAAAGTCCATAGATATATCCTCCCAAGGAACACTAGGTACAGGCAAAGGCATATATAAACCATGAGGATTGAGTCGTGACTTAGCTTTTTGACATGTAGTGCAGCGAGCAATAAAACGCTCAACATCCCGTCTCATCTTTGGCCAAAAGAAATGCCTAGCAAGTATGTCCTCCGTCTTCTTCATGCCAAAGTGTCCCATTAATCCTCCTCCATGCGCCTCCTTCTTTACAATTCTGCATTACATCTTTAAAATCAGCATCATGCACATATTGATCTTTGATGGTCTCCAAACCAAATATTTTGAAGTCAAGTTGTGAAAGCATAGTATAGCGGCGAGACAATGCATCTGCAATAACATTTTATTTTCCCTTCTTGTGTTTAATGACATAAGGAAAAGTCTCAATGAATTCAACCCATTTAGCATGTCTACAATTCAGTTTAGCTTGACTTTTAATATGTTTCAAAGATTCATGATCAGAATGTATAACAAATTCTTTGGGCCATAAATAATGTTGCCATGTTTCTAAAGTCCGAACAAGAGCATATAATTCTTTATCATAAGTAGAATATTTCAGACTAGGCCCACTCAATTTTTCAGAAAAGTATGCAACAGGTTTGCCATCTTGTAATAACACACCGCCTAATCCAATTCCACTAGCATCACATTCAAGCTCAAAAGTCTTATTAAAATCAGGAAGTTGGAGTAAAGGAGCATGTGTCAACTTATCTTTCAATACCGAGAAGGCTTCTTCCTGTGCGGTACCCCAAAGAAAAGGCACATCTTTCTTTGTAAGCTCATTGAGAGGTGCAGCAATGGTGCTGAAATCTCTCACAGAACGCCTATAGAATCCAGCGAGGCCAAGAAAACTCCTCACTTGTGTGACCGTTTTGGGTTGCGGCCAACTCTCAATAGCTTCAATCTTGGCTTTATCAACTTCAATTCCCTGTGGAGTAACAACATAGCCAAGAAAAGATACTCGGTCGGTGCAAAAGGTGCACTTCCCAAGGTTACCAAACAAACGTGCATCACGTAGAGCAATAAAAACAGCACGTAAATGTTCCAAATGTTCTTTCAAATATCTACTATAAATCAATATGTCATCAAAGTAAACTACCACAAATCGTCCAATGAAAGCACGTAAAACTTCGTTCATTAATCTCATGAAAGTACTAGGTGCATTAGTTAACCCAAAAGGCATGACTAACCACTCATATAATCCAAACTTAGTTTTGAATGTTGTTTTCCATTCATCTCCCAATTTCATACGAATTTGATGGTATCCACTACGCAAATCAACGTTGGAGAATATTGTAGAGCCATTCAATTCATCAAGCATATCATCTAGCCTAGGAATAGGATGACGATAACGAATAGTAATATTATTAATGCCTCTACAATCAACACACATACGTGATGTACCATCCTTTTTCGGCACTAGAATAATAGGAAAAGCACAAGGACTAAGGGATTCGCGTATATAACCTTTGTCGAGAAGCTCTTGTACTTGACGTGATAGAGGCAAAGGTGTCCCGTCTTTCGATGAGATGATGGATATCGCTTTGGTGGCAGTCGACTTTGACGATCCGACTACGAACGTGCGAGGACGTCGCGCCTTAGCAATCGCTAAACCAACTCCGAGAGGTTATTGACCACGCCGGAGCACGATCAACCTGACCACGAGGGTCTGTTTCCTGCGAGCAAACGAAGAACAGGCAAGAAACTGAGATTGCAATCTGGATATTGCGAATATAAGATGAAAGCTTTATTGATCAAGGTGGGGTTCTGTGACGCCTTTGTCTGGTCGTTGAACACAAACGAAGTACGCGAAGTTGCAGCTATGGCGAACTTTTAATCTAAACAAAACCCAAAGTCTAAACGATGCCCTAAGGGCTGTATATATGGAGGAAGAGGGGGGAATTTCGTGGCCCTTGGTGGAGGGGTCCGAAATCAACCCTATCTCTTGTTTCCCCACACATACGGACTCTAAAAATAGCCTATACTTATGTATTTCGAAATTACATGGGTCTGGCCCAATAATAAGGTGACGCAGCACCTAAAATAGCCTCGGGACGAAATTTATGAAGTGGCATCTTGTATATTTCGTCCAAGGCTTCATGCACCCATTATGGTGGCTTCAAAGTCCTGAAATCATCACTTGTAACTCCGTTCTTGTTCCCCTTGCGCATGCCATCATCTCCATGCTTGTTCTTGCTCCAATGTTCATCCTTCTCCAAGCTAGACCCTTCATTTGTAAGCAAAACAAATGTATCCAATTTAGGCAGCATCATATTCTCATGAACATTAGAATCATTACCAAGAAACGAAAGTACCTGGTAATTTAGTTGGCGTGCACGAGCTCTAGTAATTGGTCCAGTATGTATAGCAGCAGGGGCTGTGGGTGTAACAATTGTATTGATGTCCTCATCACATACCAAGGGAGTTGTGAAGGAACGTTCTGTGCGCGTCATAATAGACGGAGGGAGCTGCAACAACTTGGCTAGCATGGAGATGGTGGAGAAGCTTTCTCTCACCACAAGACCACATCCACATCCTTACTACATCCAATGGTTCAACAACAGCGGCAAGGTTAAGGTAACACGTACTGTTCGTGTGCATTTTAGTATCTCTACATATGCTGATTATGTTGATTGTGATGTGGTACCTATGCAAGCATGTTCCTTATTACTTGGTAGACCATGGCAATTTGATAAAAATTCTGTACACCATGGTAGAAACAATCACTATACTCTTGTTCATAAGGATAAAAATATTACTTTGCTTCCTATGACTCCTGATTCCATTTTGAAAGATGATATTAATAGAGCTAATAAAGCAAAACAGGAGAAGAATAAGAGTGAAAATCAGATTGTGGCAGAAGAATTTGAGCAACAAATGAAGCCTAATAATAAACCATCTAGTGTTGCTTCTGAAATTAAATTGAAAAGTGCATGTTTATTTGCCACCAAATCTGATATTGATGAGCTAGATTTCAGCAAATCTGTTTGCTATGCTTTTGTGTGCAAAGAGGCATTATTTTCATTCGAGGACGTGCCTTCCTCTTTGCCTCCTGCTGTCACTAACATTTTGCAGGAGTTCGCTGACGTTTTTCCACAAGACGTGCCACCGGGATTACCGCCTATTCGAGGGATTGAGCATCAGATTGACTTAATTCCCGGTGCTTCACTGCCAAACCGTGCACCATACCGTACTAATCCAGAGGAGACGAAGGAGATTATGCGTCAAGTACAAGAGCTTCTCGACAAAGGTTATATACGCGAATCCCTTAGTCCTTGTGCCGTTCCTATTATTCTAGTGCCGAAAAAGGATGGTACATGACGTATGTGTGTTGATTGTAGAGGCATTAATAATATTACTATTCGTTATCGTCATCCTATTCCTAGGCTAGATGATATGCTTGATGAATTGAGTGGCTCTACAATATTCTCCAAAGTTGATTTGCGTAGTGGCTACCATCAAATTCGTATGAAATTGGGAGATGAATGGAAAACAGCATTTAAAACTAAGTTTGGATTATATGAGTGGTTAGTCATGCCTTTTGGGTTAACTAATGCACCTAGTACTTTCATGAGATTAATGAACGAAGTTTTACGTGCTTTCATTGGACGATTTGTGGTAGTTTACTTTGATGACATATTGATTTATAGCGGATCTTTGGAAGAACATTTGGAACATTTACGTGCTGTTTTTATTGCTCTACGTGATGCACGTTTGTTTGGTAACCTTGGGAAGTGCACCTTTTGCACCGACCGAGTATCTTTTCTTGGCTATGTTGTTACTCCACAGGGAATTGAAGTTGATAAAGCCAAGATTGAAGCTATTGAGAGTTGGCCGCAGCCCAAAACGGTCACACAAGTGAGGAGTTTTCTTGGCCTCGCTGGATTCTATAGGCGTTTTGTGAGAGATTTCAGCACCATTGCTGCACCTCTCAATGAGCTTACAAAGAAAGATGTGCCTTTTCTTTGGGGTACTGCACAGGAAGAAGCCTTCACGGTATTGAAAGATAAGTTGACACATGCTCCTTTACTCCAACTTCCTGATTTTAATAAAACTTTTGAGCTTGAATGTGATGCTAGTGGAATTGGATTAGGAGGTGTCTTATTACAAGATGGCAAACCTGTTGCATACTTTTCTGAAAAATTGAGTGGGCCTAGTCTGAATTATTCTACTTATGATAAAGAATTATATGCTCTTGTTCGGACTTTAGAAACATGGCAACATTATTTATGGCCCAAAGAATTTGTTATACATTCTGATCATGAATCTTTGAAACATATTAAAAGTCAAGCTAAACTGAATCGTAGACATGCTAAATGGGTTGAATTCATTGAGACTTTCCCTTATGTCATTAAACACAAGAAGGGAAAAGAAAATGTTATTGCTGATGCATTGTCTCGTCGCTATACTATGCTTTCACAACTTGACTTCAAAATATTTGGTTTGGAGACCATCAAAGATCAATATGTGCATGATGCTGATTTTAAAGATGTAATGTAGAATTGTAAAGAAGGAAGAATGTGGAACAAGTTTGTCGTTAACGATGGATTTGTGTTTCGTGCTAACAAGCTATGCATTCCAGCTAGCTCCGTTCGTCTTTTGTTGTTGCAGGAGGCGCATTGATAGAGGCGGAGGTGTCCCGTCTTTGGATGAGATGATGGATTTCGCTTTGGTGGAAATTGATTTTGACGATCCGACTACGAACGTGCGAGGACGTCGCGCCTTAGCAATCGCTAAACCAACTCCGAGAGGTTATTGACCACGCCGGAGCACGATCAACCTGACCACGAGGGTCTGTTTCCTGCGAGCAAACGAAGAACAAGCAAGAAACTGAGATTGCAATCTGGATATTGCAAATATAAGATGAAAGCTTTATTGATCAAGGTGGGGTTCTGTGACGCCTTTGTCTGGTCGTTGAACACAAACGAAGTACGCGAAGTTGCAGCTATGGCGAACTTTTAATCTAAACAAAACCCAAAGTCTAAACGATGCCCTAAGGGCTGTATATATGGAGGAAGAGGGGGGAATTTCGTGGCCCTTGGTGGAGGGGTCCGAAATCAACCCTATCTCTTGTTTCCCCACACATACGGACTCTAAAAATAGCCTATACTTATGTATTTCGAAATTACATGGGCCTGGCCCAATAATAAGGTGACGCAGCACCTAAAATAGCCTCTGGACGAAATTTATGAAGTGGCATCTTGTATATTTCGTCCAAGGCTTCATGCACCCATTATGGTGGCTTCAAAGTCCTGAAATCATCACTTGTAACTCCGTTCTTGTTCCCCTTGCGCATGCCATCATCTCCATGCTTGTTCTTGCTCCAATGTTCATCCTTCTCCAAGCTAGACCCTTCATTTGTAAGCAAAACAAATGTATCCAATTTAGGCAGCATCATATTCTCATGACCATTAGAATCATTACCAAGAAACGAAAGTACCTGGTAATTTAGTTGGCGTGCGCGAGCTCTAGTAATTGGTCCAGTATGTATAGCAGCAGGGGCTGTGGGTGTAACAATGGTATTGATGTCCTCATCATCCTCCCCTTCTTGAAATGAAGTCGTCCTCGACGGAAACTCATCTTCCTCACCCAAATAAGGCTTCAAATCTGCAATGTTAAAAGTGGGACTAACCCCAAAATCTGCAGGCAGCTCAAGTTTATATGCATTATCATTTATTTTCTCTAACACCTTAAAGGGACCATCAGCACGTGGCATTAGCTTTGATTTGCGCAAATCAGGAAATCTATCCTTACGCAAATGTAACCAAACAAGATCTCCAGGTGCAAACACAACATGTTTTCTACCCTTATCTCCAGCAAGTTTATATTTAGCATTCATACGCTCAATGTTTTCCTTAGTTAACTCATGCATTTTTAAAATCAATTCAGCACGTTGTTTAGCATCAAAATTAACCTTCTCCGAAGATGGAAGAGGCAACAAATCAGTAGGTGCACGAGGTAGGAAACCATACACAACTTCAAAAGGGCACATCTTAGTAGTAGAATGCAATGAACGATTATAAGCAAATTCAATATGAGGCAAGCATTCCTCCCACATTTTCTTATTATTCTTCAAAACAGCCCTAAGCATAGTAGACAACGTTCTATTGACTACTTCAGTTTGTCCATCAGTTTGGGGGTGACAAGTAGTACTAAAAAGCAGTTTAGTCCCCAACTTAGCCCATAAACATCTCCAAAAGTGGCTAAGAAATTTAGTATCACGATCTGAAACAATAGTATTTGGCACACCATGCAAGCGAATAATTTCATGAAAGAACAAATCAGCAACATTAACAGCATCATCGCTTTTATGACATGGTATAAAGTGTGCCATTTTCGAGAATCTATCCATGACAACAAATATGCTATCCCTCCCCTTCTTTGTTCGAGGTAAACCTAAAACAAAGTCCATAGATATATCCTCCCAAGGAACACTAGGTACAGGCAAAGGCATATATAAACCATGAGGATTGAGTCGTGACTTAGCTTTTTGACATGTGGTGCAGCGAGCAATAAAACGCTCAACATCCCGTCTCATCTTTGGCCAAAAGAAATGTGTAGCAAGTACGTCCTCCGTCTTCTTCACGCCAAAGTGTCCCATTAATCCTCCTCCATGCGCCTCCTGCAACAACAAAAGACGAACGGAGCTAGCTGGAATGCATAGCTTGTTAGCACGAAACACAAATCCATCGTTAACAACAAACTTGTTCCACATTCTTCCTTCTTTACAATTCTACATTACATCTTTAAAATCAGCATCATGCACATATTGATCTTTGATGGTCTCAAAACCAAATATTTTGAAGTCAAGTTGTGAAAGCATAGTATAGCGACGAGACAATGCATTAGCAATAACATTTTCTTTTCCCTTCTTGTGTTTAATGACATAAGGGAAAGTCTCAATGAATTCAACCCATTTAGCATGTCTACGATTCAGTTTAGCTTGACTTTTAATATGTTTCAAAGATTCATGATCAGAATGTATAACAAATTCTTTGGGCCATAAATAATGTTGCCATGTTTCTAAAGTCCGAACAAGAGCATATAATTCTTTATCATAAGTAGAATAATTCAGACTAGGCCCACTCAATTTTTCAGAAAAGTATGCAACAGGTTTGCAATCTTGTAATAACACACCTCCTAATCCAATTCCACTAGCATCACATTCAAGCTCAAAAGTCTTATTAAAATCAGGAAGTTGGAGTAAAGGAGCATGTGTCAACTTATCTTTCAATACCGTGAAGGCTTCTTCCTGTGCGGTACCCCAAACAAAAGGCACATCCTTCTTTGTAAGCTCGTTGAGAGGTGCAGCAATGGTGCTGAAATCTCTCACAAAATGCCTATAGAATCCAGCGAGGCCAAGAAAACTCCTCACTTGTGTGACTGTTTTGGGCTGCGGCCAACTCTCAATAGCTTCAATCTTGGCTTTGTCAACTTCAATTCCTTGTGGAGTAACAACATAGCCAAGAAAAGATACTCGGTCGGTGCAAAAGGTGCACTTCCCAAGGTTACCAAACAAACGTGCATCACGTAGAGCAATAAAAACAGCACGTAAATGTTCCAAATGTTCTTCCAAAGATTTGCTATAAATCAATATGTCATCAAAGTAGACTACCACAAATCGTCCAATGAAAGCACGTAAAACTTCGTTCATTAATCTCATGAAAGTACTAGGTGCATTAGTTAACCCAAAAGGCATGACTAACCACTCATATAATCCAAACTTAGTTTTAAATGCTGTTTTTCATTCATCTCCCAATTTCATACGAATTTGATGGTAGCCACTATGCAAATCAACTTTGGAGAATATTGTAGAGCCACTCAATTCATCAAGCATATCATCTAGCCTAGGAATAGGATGACGATAACGAATAGTAATATTATTAATGCCTCTACAATCAACACACATACGTGATGTACCATCCTTTTTCGGCACTAGAATAATAGGAACAACACAAGGACTAAGGGATTCGCGTATATAACCTTTGTCGAGAAGCTCTTGTACTTGACGCATAATCTCCTTCGTCTCCTCTGGATTGGTACGGTATGGTGCACGGTTTGGCAGTGAAGCACCGGGAATTAAGTCAATCTGATGCTCAATCCCTCGAATAGGCGGTAATCCCGGTGGCACGTCTTGTGGAAAGACGTCAGCGAACTCCTGCAAAATGTTAGTGACAGCAGGAGGCAAAGAGGAAGGCACGTCCTCGAATGAAAATAATGCATCTTTGCACACAAAAGCATAGCAAACAGATTTGCTAAAATCTAGCTCATCAATATCAGATTTGGTGGCAAATAAACATGCACTTTTCAATTTAATTTCAGAAGCAACACTAGATGGTTTATTATTAGGCTTCATTTGTTGCTCAAATTCTTTTGCCACAATCTGATTTTCACTCTTATTCTTCTCCTGTTTTGCTTTATTAGCTCTATTAATATCATCTTTCAAAATGGAATCAGGAGTCATAGGAAGCAAAGTAATATTTTTATCCTTATGAACAAGAGTATAGTGATTGTTTCTACCATGGTGTACAGAATTTTTATCAAATTGCCATGGTCTATGATAGAGGCAAAGGTGTCCCGTCTTTCGATGAGATGGTGGATTTCGCTTTGGTGGAAGTCGACTTTGACGATCCGACTACGAACGTGCGAGGACGTCGCGCCTTAGCAATCGCTAAACCAACTCCGAGAGGTTATTGACCACGCCGGAGCACGATCAACCTGACCACGAGGGTCTGTTTCCTGCGAGCAAACGAAGAACAAGCAAGAAACTGAGATTGCAATCTGGATATTGCGAATATAAGATGAAAGCTTTATTGATCAAGGTGGGGCTCTGTGACGCCTTTGTCTGGTCGTTGAACACAAACGAAGTACGCGAAGTTGCAGCTATGGCGAACTTTTAATCTAAACAAAACCCAAAGTCTAAACGATGCCCTAAGGGCTGTATATATGGAGGAAGAGGGGGGAATTTCGTGGCCCTTGGTGGAGGGGTCCGAAATCAACCCTATCTCTTGTTTCCCCACACATACGGACTCTAAAAATAGCCTATACTTATGTATTTCTAAATTACATGGGCCTGGCCCAATAATAAGGTGACGCAGCACCTAAAATAGCCTCGGGACGAAATTTATGAAGTGGCATCTTGTATATTTCGTCCAAGGCTTCATGCACCCATTATGGTGGCTTCAAAGTCCTGAAATCATCACTTGTAACTCCGTTCTTGTTCCCCTTGCGCATGCCATCATCTCCGTGCTTGTTCTTGCTCCAATGTTCATCCTTCTCCAAGCTAGGCCCTTCATTTGTAAGCAAAACAAATGTATCCAATTTAGGCAGCATCATATTCTCATGAACATTAGAATCATTACCAAGAAACGAAAGTACCTGGTAATTTAGTTGGCGTGCACGAGCTCTAGTAATTGGTCCAGTATGTATAGCAGCAGGGGCTGTGGGTGTAACAATTGTATTGATGTCCTCATCATCCTCCCCTTCTTGAAATGAAGTCGTCCTCGACGGAAGTTCATCTTCCTCACCCAAATAAGGCTTCAAATCTGCAATGTTAAAAGTGGGACTAACCCAAAATCTGCAGGCAGCTCAAGTTTATATGCATTATCATTTATTTTCTCTAACACCTTAAAGGGACCATCAGCACGTGGCATTAACTTTGATTTGCGCAAATCAGGAAATCTATCCTTACGCAAATTTAACCAAACAAGATCTCCAGGTGCAAACACAACATGTTTTCTACCCTTATCTCCAGCAAGTTTATATTTAGCATTCATGCGCTCAATGTTTTCCTTAGTTAACTCATGCATTTTTAAAATCAATTCAGCACGTTGTTTAGCATCAAAATTAACCTTCTCCGAAGATGGAAGAGGCAACAAATCAATAGGTGCACGAGGTAGGAAACCATACACAACTTCAAAAGGGCACATCTTAGTAGTAGAATGCAATGAACGATTATAAGCAAATTCAATATGAGGCAAGCATTCCTCCCACATTTTCTTATTATTCTTCAAAACAGCCCTAAGCATAGTAGACGACGTTCTATTGACTACTTCAGTTTGTCCATCAGTTTGGGGGTGACAAGTAGTACTAAAAAGCAGTTTAGTCCCCAACTTAGCCCATAAACATCTCCAAAAGTGGCTAAGAAATTTAGTATCACGATCTGAAACAATAGTATTTGGCACACCATGCAAGCGAATAATTTCACGAAAGAACAAATCAGCAACATTAACAGCATCATCGCTTTTATGACATGGTATAAAGTGTGCCATTTTTGAGAATCTATCCACGACAACAAATATGCTATCCCTCCCCTTCTTTGTTCGAGGTAAACCTACAACAAAGTCCATAGATATATCCTCCCAAGGAACACTAGGTACAGGCAAAGGCATATATAAACCATGAGGATTGAGTCGTGACTTAGCTTTTTGACATGTAGTGCAGCGAGCAATAAAACGCTCAACATCCCGTCTCATCTTTGGCCAAAAGAAATGTGTAGCAAGTACGTCCTCCGTCTTCTTCATGCCAAAGTGTCCCATTAATCCTCCTCCATGCGCCTCCTGCAACAACAAAAGACGAACGGAGCTAGCTAGAATGCATAGCTTGTTAGCACGAAACACAAATCCATCGTTAACAACAAACTTGTTCCACATTCTTCCTTCTTTACAATTCTGCATTACATCTTTAAAATCAGCATCATGCACATATTGATCTTTGATGGTCTCCAAACCAAATATTTTGAAGTCAAGTTGTGAAAGCATAGTATAGCGACGAGACAATGCATCAGCAATAACATTTTCTTTTCCCTTCTTGTGTTTAATGACATAAGGGAAAGTCTCAATGAATTCAACCCATTTAGCATGTCTACGATTCAGTTTAGCTTGACTTTTAATATGTTTCAAAGATTCATGATCAGAATGTATAACAAATTCTTTGGGCCATAAATAATGTTGCCATGTTTCTAAAGTCCGAACAAGAGCATATAATTCTTTATCATAAGTAGAATAATTCAGACTAGGCCCACTCAATTTTTCAGAAAAGTATGCAACAGGTTTGCCATCTTGTAATAAGACACCTCCTAATCCAATTCCACTAGCATCACATTCAAGCTCAAAAGTTTTATTAAAATCAGGAAGTTGGAGTAAAGGAGCATGTGTCAACTTATCTTTCAATACCGTGAAGGCTTCTTCCTGTGCAGTACCCCAAAGAAAAGGCACATCTTTCTTTGTAAGCTCATTGAGAGGTGCAGCAATGGTGCTGAAATCTCTCACAAAACGCCTATAGAATCCAGCGAGGCCAAGAAAACTCCTCACTTGTGTGACCGTTTTGGGCTGCGGCCAACTCTCAATAGCTTCAATCTTGGCTTTATCAACTTCAATTCCCTGTGGAGTAACAACATAGCCAAGAAAAGATACTCGGTCGGTGCAAAAGGTGCACTTCCCAAGGTTACCAAACAAACGTGCATCACGTAGAGCAATAAAAACAGCACGTAAATGTTCCAAATGTTCTTCCAAAGATCTGCTATAAATCAATATGTCATCAAAGTAAACTACCACAAATCGTCCAATGAAAGCACGTAAAACTTTGTTCATTAATCTCATGAAAGTACTAGGTGCATTAGTTAACCCAAAAGGCATGACTAACCACTCATATAATCCAAACTTAGTTTTAAATGCTGTTTTCCATTCATCTCCCAATATCATACGAATTTGATGGTAGCCACTACGCAAATCAACTTTGGAGAATATTGTAGAGCCACTCAATTCATCAAGCATATCATCTAGCCTAGGAATAGGATGACGATAACGAATAGTAATATTATTAATGCCTCTACAATCAACACACATACGTGATGTACCATCCTTTTTCGGCACTAGAATAATAGGAACAGCACAAGGACTAAGGGATTCGCGTATATAACCTTTGTCGAGAAGCTCTTGTACTTGACGCATAATCTCCTTCGTCTCCTCTGGATTGGTACGGTATGGTGCACGGTTTGGCAGTGAAGCACCGGGAATTAAGTCAATCTGATGCTCAATCCCTCGAATAGGCGGTAATCCCGGTGGCACGTCTTGTGGAAAAACGTCAGCGAACTCCTGCAAAATGTTAGTGACAGCAGGAGGCAAAGAGGAAGGCACGTCCTCGAATGAAAATAATGCCTCTTTGCACACAAAAGCATAGCAAACAGATCTGCTGAAATCTAGCTCATCAATATCAGATTTGGTGGCAAATAAACATGCACTTTTCAATTTAATTTCAGAAGCAACACTAGATAGTTTATTATTAGGCTTCATTTGTTGCTCAAATTCTTTTGCCACAATCTGATTTTCACTCTTATTCTTCTCCTGTTGTGCTTTATTAGCTCTATTAATATCATCTTTCAAAATGGAATCAGGTGTCATAGGAAGCAAAGTAATATTTTTATCCTTATGAACAAGAGTATAGTGATTGTTTCTACCATGGTGTACAGAATTTTTATCAAATTGCCATGGTCTACCAAGTAATAAGGAACATGCTTGCATAGGTACCACATCACAATCAACATAATCAGCATATGTAGAGATACTAAAATGCACACGAACAGTACGTGTTACCTTAACCTTGCCGCTGTTGTTGAACCATTGGATGTAGTAAGGATGTGGATGTGGTCTTGTGGTGAGAGAAAGCTTCTCCACCATCTCCATGCTAGCCAAGTTGTTGCAGCTCCCTCCGTCGATGATGACGCGCACAGAACGTTCCTTCACAACTCCCTTGGTATGGAACAAATTGTGCCTCTGATTTTGCTCAGCTTGTGTGACCTGCACACTCAAAACACGTTGAGCAACTAAACATTCATACCTGTCAGCGTCTTCAGGAGCCATGTATTGCGTCTCATGATCAGAATCATCTCCACCATGTTCTTCACGTGTAATAAGAGCCAAAGTCTCCTCATCATAGTCACTAGCGGACTAATATCCACCATCCGCGGTAGCAATCATCACACGTGGAGATTTGCATTCTCTCGCATAATGACCTCCTCCCTTACAACGATGACAAATAATATCACTTGTGTGCCCTGTTGATGCCATGGAAGAAGAAGAACGCTGTGCAGGCCCCGCAGGTGCGCTCTTGGCAGATAATGGTGGTTGTGCCTGTTTTCTTGTATCACGGCTGGAGGTGGCACCGGATGGAGGTGCTGGTGCAGTTGAAGTAGAAGATGCACGTGGTGTCCATGATGAAGGTCGGCCTGCAGAAAAGTTAGTTCGCCCCAATGCTTGTCGATCCTGCACTTCACGTTCAGCTTTACAAGCAAGATGGAATAAACGAGTGATATTAGTATACTCCTTATAGTCTAGAATGGTCTGAATCTCTCTATTTAATCCACCCAGAAAACGTGCAAGCATAGCTTCATTCTCCTCAACAATACCACATCTAATCATGCCAGTTTGTAATTCCTGATAATATTCTTCTACAGAATTTTTTCCTTGTCTTAAACGCTGCAATTTTTGAAGCAATTCACGTTGATAATATGGTGGAACCCAACGCGTACGCATAGCAGTTTTCAAAGAAGCCCAAGTAGTTGGAATAGGATACAATCTATGATAGAGGCAAAGGTGTCCCGTCTTTCGATGAGATGGAGGATTTCGCTTTGGTGGAAGTCGACTTTGACGATCCGACTACGAACGTGCGAGGACGTCGCGCCTTAGCAATCGCTAAACCAACTCCGAGAGGTTATTGACCACGCCGGAGCACGATCAACCTGACCACGAAGGTCTGTTTCCTGCGAGCAAACGAAGAACAAGCAAGAAACTAAGATTGCAATCTGGATATTGCGAATATAAGATGAAAGCTTTATTGATCAAGGTGGGGTTCTGTGACGCCTTTGTCTGGTCGTTGAACACAAACGAAGTACGCGAAGTTGCAGCTATGGCGAACTTTTAATCTAAACAAAACCCCAGGAAAAGCTACTAGATGGATCTACTTATATAGGAGCAAGGGGTGGCGGCCAAGGAGGTGGGAGGACGTCCCAAGGCAGCCTAAAACTAAATCTAGGTCGTACAAGGCCAATGGGCCCAAGTGGAGGTGATGTAACACCTTTGGACTTGTAGTTTGACTCGGATTCTGCTGCAGCATCAGATTGTTTCGTCCACAACTCAACGCTCCGGACGAATTTGAAGGTGATTCCAATTGGGTTGGAAAGTGCACGAAATCTAGTTTCCAACAAAAAAAGAATCACCCAATTCGGAGTCTGTATGAAAAACTTGTGTGCGTTTTGAGTCAGGTGTGTCTGTGCAGTCCGAATCTGAATCCAGAACGTGAGAGACTTGGACTCTATCTTCTCTTGGGCCAAAAGTGACGTGAGAGAACTTTTTGGACAGCAAATAAACATCTCTTTCTACCTTATCTTCATATGTGGATTGTACAAATGTTCCATACACCTGCAATTAGACAAAACACAAAAGTGTGTGAAGTATTTTTGTTCTGGATAACATAAATAGATTATTGAATAGTTTGCACTAGAAATCACCTGACAAATATGCATATATGCAATATTTTTGGTCATATCCAAGGTAGTCATGTCCTCATCAGTCTTGTGGAAAAACGTCAGCGAACTTCTGTAAAATGTTAGTGACAGCAGGAGGCAAAGAGGAAGGCACGTCCTCGAATGAAAATAATGCCTCTTTGCACACAAAAGCATAGCAAACAGATTTGCTGAAATCTAGCTCATCAATATCAGATTTGGTGGCAAATAAACATGCACTTTTCAATTTAATTTCAGAAGCAACACTAGATGGTTTATTATTAGGCTTCATTTGTTGCTCAAATTCTTTAGCCACAATCTGATTTTCACTCTTATTCTTCTCCTGTTGTGCTTTATTAGCTCTATTAATATCATCTTTCAAAATGGAATCAGGAGTCATAGGAAGCAAAGTAATATTTTTATCCTTATGAACAAGAGTATAGTGATTGTTTCTACCATGGTGTACAGAATTTTTATCAAATTGCCATGGTCTACCAAGTAATAAGGAACATGCTTGCATAGGTACCACATCACAATCAACATAATCAGCATATGTAGAGATACTAAAATGCACACGAACAGTACGTGTTACCTTAACCTTGCCGCTGTTGTTGAACCATTGGATGTAGTAAGGATGTGGATGTGGTCTTGTGGTGAGAGAAAGCTTCTCCACCATCTCCATGCTAGCCAAGTTGTTGCAGCTCCCTCCGTCTATTATGACGCGCACAGAACGTTCCTTCACAACTCCCTTGGTATGGAACAAATTGTGCCTCTGATTTTGCTCAGCTGGTGTGACCTGCACACTCAAAACACGTTGAGCAACTAAACATTCATACCTGTCAGCGTCCTCAGGAGCCATGTATTGCGTCTCATGATCAGAATCATCTCCACCATGTTCTTCACGTGTAATAAGAGCCAATGTCTCCTCATCATAGTCACTAGCGGACTCATATCCACCATCCGCGGTAGCAATCATCACACGCGGAGATTTGCATTCCCTCGCATAATGACCTCCTCCCTTACAACGACGACAAATAATATCACTTGTGTGCCCTGTTGATGCCATGGAAGAAGAAGAACGCTGTGCAGGCCCCGCAGGTGCGCTCTTGGCAGATAATGGTGGTTGTGCCTGTTTTCTTGTATCACGGCTAGAGGTGGCACCGGATGAAGGTGCTGGCGCAGTTGAAGTAGAAGATGCACGTGGTGTCCATGATGAAGATCGGCCTGCAGAAAAGTTAGTTCGCGCCAATGCTTGTCGATCCTGCACTTCACGTTCAGCTTTACAAGCAAGATGGAATAAACGAGTGATATTAGTATACTCCTTATAGTCTAGAATGGTCTGAATCTCTCTATTTAATCCACCCAGAAAACGTGCAAGCATAGCTTCATTCTCCTCAACAATACCACATCGAATCATGCCAGTTTGTAATTCCTGATAATATTCTTCTACAGAATTTTTTCCTTGTCTTAAACGCTGCAATTTTTGAAGCAATTCACGTTGATAATATGGTGGAACCCAACGCGTACGCATAGCAGTTTTCAAAGCAGCCCAAGTAGTTGGAATAGGATATAATCTACAATGTTCAGACCAC
>NW_025225290.1:42880-101739 GCF_018294505.1 Triticum aestivum
AAACTTCCTATAATGGCACCTGTCTCAAAACACTCAGAAACACCTAAAAATAGGATAGCCAGAAATTTTTTCGAAAAATGCGTTTTTGAAAAATTTTGGGCCTAAACGGAGCGTGGCTACCCGACTCATTCTTCCTTCTTTACAATTCTGCATTACATCTTTAAAATCAGCATCATGCACATATTGATCTTTGATGGTCTCCAAACCAAATATTTTGAAGTCAAGTTGTGAAAGCATAGTATAGTGGCGAGACAATGCATCAGCAATAACATTTTCTTTTCCCTTCTTGTGTTTAAAGACATAAGGGAAAGTCTCAATGAATTCAACCCATTTAGCATGTCTACGATTCAGTTTAGCTTGACTTTTAATATGTTTCAAAGATTCATGATCAGAATGTATAACAAATTCTTTGGGCCATAAATAATGTTGCCATGTTTCTAAAGTCCGAACAAGAGCATATAATTCTTTATCATAAGTAGAATAATTCAGACTAGGCCCACTCAATTTTTCAGAAAAGTATGCAACAGGTTTGCCATCTTGTAATAACACACCGCCTAATCCAATTCCATTAGCATCACATTCAAGCTCAAAAGTCTTATTAAAATCAGGAAGTTGGAGTAAAGGAGCATGTGTCAACTTATCTTTCAATACCGAGAAGGCTTCTTCCTGTGCGGTACCCCAAAGAAAAGGCACATCTTTCTTTGTAAGCTCATTGAGAGGTGCAGCAATGGTGCTGAAATCTCTCACAAAACACCTATAGAATCCAGCGAGGCCAAGAAAACTCCTCACTTGTGTGACCGTTTTGGGTTACGGCCAACTCTCAATGATAGAGGCGAGGGTCCCGATCTTTCGATGAGATGATAACTATCGATTTGGTGGAGACGACTTTGACAATCCGACTACAAACGTGCACGACGTTGCGCCTTAGCAATCGCTAAACCAATCTCCTGAGGTTACTGACGATGCTGGAAGCACGGTCAGCCTGACCACGAAGGTCTATTCCTGCAAACAATCGAAGTACGAGCAAGAATATGATAAAGCAATCTGAATATTGCAAATATATATGAAGTATTTATAATGGTGGGGATCCGGAAGCGGTCTTGGTCTGATCGTTGGACACAAACGAAGTACACGAAGTTGCAATGGCTAACTTTGAACTAAACAAATCCCAAGGAAAAAGCTACTAGATGGATCTACTTATATAGGAGCAAGGGGTGGCGGCCAAGGAGGTGGGAGGACGTCCCAAGGCAGCCTAAAACTAAATCTAGGTCGTACAAGGCCAATGGGCCCAAGTGGAGGTGATGTAACACCTTTGGACTTGTAGTTTGACTCGGATTCTGCTGCAGCATCAGATTGTTTCGTCCACAACTCAATGCTCCGGACGAATTTGAAGGTGATTCCAATTGGGTTGGAAAGTGCACAAAATCTAGTTTCCAACAAAAAAAGAATCACCCAATTTGGAGTCTGTATGAAAAACTTGTGTGCGTTTTGAGTCAGGTATGTCTGTGCAGTCCGAATCTGAATCCAGAACGTGAGAGACTTGGACTCTATCTTCTCTTGGGCCAAAAGTGACGCGAGAGAACTTTTTGGACAGCAAATAAACATCTCTTTCTTCCTTATCTTCATATGTGGATTGTACAAATGTCCCATACACCTGCAATTAGACAAAACACAAAAGTGTGTGAAGTATTTTTGTTCTGGATAACATAAATATATTATTGAATAGTTTGCACTAGAAATCACCTGACAAATATGCATATATGCAATATTTTTGGTCATTTCCAAGGTAGTCATGTCCTCATCAGAAATCAATACAATTGTTACACCCACAGCCCCTGCTGCTATACATACTGGACCAATTACTAGAGCTCGTGCACGCCAACTAAATTACCAGGTACTTTCGTTTCTTGGTAATGATTCTAATGTTCATGAGAATATGATGCTGCCTAAATTGGACACATTTGTTTTGCTTACAAATGAAGGGCCTAGCTTGGAGAAGGATGAACATTGGAGCAAGAACAAGCATGGAGATGATGGCATGCGCAAGGGGAACAAGAACGGAGTTACAAGTGATGATTTCAGGACTTTGAAGCCACCATAATGGGTGCATGAAGCCTTGGACGAAATATACAAGATGCCACTTCATAAATTTCGTCCCGAGGCTATTTTAGGTTCTGCGTCACCTTATTATTGGGCCAGGCCCATGTAATTTCGAAATACATAAGTATAGGCTATTTTTAGAGTCCGTATGTGTGGGGAAACAAGAGATAGGGTTGATTTCGGACCCCTCCACCAAGGGCCACGAAATTCCCCCCTCTTCCTCCATATATACAGCCCTTAGGGCATCGTTTAGACTTTGGGTTTTGTTTAGATTAAAAGTTCGCCATAGCTGCAACTTCGCGTACTTCGTTTGTGTTCAACGACCAGACAAAGGCGTCACAGAACCCCACCTTGATCAATAAAGCTTTCATCTTATATTTGCAATATCCAGATTGCAATCTCAGTTTCTTGCTTGTTCTTCGTTTGCTCGCAGGAAACAGACCCTCGTGGTCAGGTTGATCGTGCTCCGGCGTGGTCAATAACCTCTCGGAGTTGGTTTAGCGATTGCTAAGGCGCGACGTCCTCGCACGTTCGTAGTCGGATCGTCAAAATCAATTTCCACCAAAGCGAAATCCATCATCTCATCCAAAGACGGGACACCTCCGCCTCTATCAATGCGCCTCCTGCAACAACAAAAGACGAACGGAGCTAGCTGGAATGCATAGCTTGTTAGCACGAAACACAAATCCATCGTTAACGACAAACTTGTTCCACATTCTTCCTTCTTTACAATTCTACATTACATCTTTAAAATCAGCATCATGCACATATTGATCTTTGATGGTCTCCAAACCAAATATTTTGAAGTCAAGTTGTGAAAGCATAGTATAGCGACGAGACAATGCATCAGCAATAACATTTTCTTTTCCCTTCTTGTGTTTAATGACATAAGGGAAAGTCTCAATGAATTCAACCCATTTAGCATGTCTACGATTCAGTTTAGCTTGACTTTTAATATGTTTCAAAGATTCATGATCAGAATGTATAACAAATTCTTTGGGCCATAAATAATGTTGCCATGTTTCTAAAGTCCGAACAAGAGCATATAATTCTTTATCATAAGTAGAATAATTCAGACTAGGCCCACTCAATTTTTCAGAAAAGTATGCAACAGGTTTGCCATCTTGTAATAAGACACCTCCTAATCCAATTCCACTAGCATCACATTCAAGCTCAAAAGTTTTATTAAAATCAGGAAGTTGGAGTAAAGGAGCATGTGTCAACTTATCTTTCAATACCGTGAAGGCTTCTTCCTGTGCAGTACCCCAAAGAAAAGGCACATCTTTCTTTGTAAGCTCATTGAGAGGTGCAGCAATGGTGCTGAAATCTCTCACAAAACGCCTATAGAATCCAGCGAGGCCAAGAAAACTCCTCACTTGTGTGACCGTTTTGGGCTGCGGCCAACTCTCAATAGCTTCAATCTTGGCTTTATCAACTTCAATTCCCTGTGGAGTAACAACATAGCCAAGAAAAGATACTCGGTCGGTGCAAAAGGTGCACTTCCCAAGGTTACCAAACAAACGTGCATCACGTAGAGCAATAAAAACAGCACGTAAATGTTCCAAATGTTCTTCCAAAGATCCGCTATAAATCAATATGTCATCAAAGTAAACTACCACAAATCGTCCAATGAAAGCACGTAAAACTTCGTTCATTAATCTCATGAAAGTACTAGGTGCATTAGTTAACCCAAAAGGCATGACTAACCACTCATATAATCCAAACTTAGTTTTAAATGCTGTTTTCCATTCATCTCCCAATTTCATATGAATTTGATGGTAGCCACTACGCAAATCAACTTTGGAGAATATTGTAGAGCCACTCAATTCATCAAGCATATCATCTAGCCTAGGAATAGGATGACGATAACGAATAGTAATATTATTAATGCCTCTACAATCAACACACATACGTGATGTACCATCCTTTTTCGGCACTAGAATAATAGGAACGGCACAAGGACTAAGGGATTCGCGTATATAACCTTTGTCGAGAAGCTCTTGTACTTGACGCATAATCTCCTTCGTCTCCTCTGGATTAGTACGGTATGGTGCACGGTTTGGCAGTGAAGCACCGGGAATTAAGTCAATCTGATGCTCAATCCCTCGAATAGGCGGTAATCCCGGTGGCACGTCTTGTGGAAAAACGTCAGCGAACTCCTGCAAAATGTTAGTGACAGCAGGAGGCAAAGAGGAAGGCACGTCCTCGAATGAAAATAATGCCTCTTTGCACACAAAAGCATAGCAAACAGATTTGCTGAAATCTAGCTCATCAATATCAGATTTGGTGGCAAATAAACATGCACTTTTCAATTTAATTTCAGAAGCAACACTAGATGGTTTATGATAGAGGCAAAGGTGTCCCGTCTTTCGATGAGATGATGGATTTCGCTTTGGTGGAAGTCGACTTTGACGATCCGACTACGAACGTGCGAGGACGTCGCGCCTTAGCAATCGCTAAACCAACTCCGAGAGGTTATTGACCACGCCGGAGCACGATCAACCTGACCACGAGGGTCTGTTTCCTGCGAGCAAACGAAGAACAAGCAAGAAACTGAGATTGCAATCTGGATATTGCGAATATAAGATGAAAGCTTTATTGATCAAGGTGGGGTTCTGTGACGCCTTTGTCTGGTCGTTGAACACAAACGAAGTACGCGAAGTTGCAGCTATGGCGAACTTTTAATCTAAACAAAACCCAAAGTCTAAACGATGCCCTAAGGGCTGTATATATGGAGGAAGAGGGGGGGAATTTCGTGGCCCTTGGTGGAGGGGTCCGAAATCAACCCTATCTCTTGTTTACCCACACATACGGACTCTAAAAATAGCCTATACTTATGTATTTCGAAATTACATGGGCCTGGCCCAATAATAAGGTGACGCAGCACCTAAAATAGCCTCGGGACGAAATTTATGAAGTGGCATCTTGTATATTTCGTCCAAGGCTTCATGCACCCATTATGGTGGCTTCAAAGTCCTGAAATCATCACTTGTAACTCCGTTCTTGTTCCTCTTGCGCATGCCATCATCTCCATGCTTGTTCTTGCTCCAATGTTCATCCTTCTCCAAGCTAGGCCCTTCATTTGTAAGCAAAACAAATGTATCCAATTTAGGCAGCATCATATTCTCATGAACATTAGAATCATTACCAAGAAACGAAAGTACCTGGTAATTTAGTTGGCGTGCACGAGCTCTAGTAATTGGTCCAGTATGTATAGCAGCAGGGGCTGTGGGTGTAACAATTGTATTGATGTCTGATGAGGACATGACTACCTTGGATATGACCAAAAATATTGCATATATGCATATTTGTCAGGTGATTTCTAGTGCAAACTATTCAATAATCTATTTATGTTATCCAGAACAAAAATACTTCACACACTTTTGTGTTTTGTCTAATTGCAGGTGTATGGGACATTTGTACAATCCACATATGAAGATAAGGAAGAAAGAGATGTTTATTTGCTGTCCAAAAAGTTCTCTCACGTCAGTTTTGGCCCAAGAGAAGATAGAGTCCAAGTCTCTCACGTTCTGGATTCAGATTCGGACTGCACAGACACACCTGACTCAAAACGCACACAAGTTTTTCATATGGACTCCGAATTGGGTGATTCTTTTTTTGTTGGAAACTAGATTTCGTGAACTTTCCAAGACAATTGGAATCACCTTCAAATTCGTCCGGAGCGTTGAGTTGTGGACGAAACAATCTGATGCTGCAGCAGAATCCGAGTCAAACTACAAGTCCAAAGGTGTTACATCACCTCCACTTGGGCCCATTGGCCTTGTACGACCTAGATTTAGTTTTAGGCTGCCTTGGGACGTCCTCCCAGCTCCTTGGCCGCCACCCCTTGCTCCTATATAAGTAGATCCATCTAGTAGCTTTTCCTTGGGATTTGTTTAGTTAAAAGTTAGCCATTGCAACTACGTGTGCTTCGTTTGTGTCCAACGACCAGACCAGGACCACTTTTCGGATCCCCACCATTATCAATACTTCATACATATTCGCGATATTCAGATTGCTTTTATCATATTCTTGCTTGTTCTTCGATTGCTTGCAGGAATAGACCTTCGTGGTCAGGTTGATCGTGCTCCGGCGTGGTCAATAACCTCTCGGAGTTGGTTTAGCGATTGCTAAGGCACAACGTCGTTGCACGTTTGTAGTCGGATCGTCAAAGTCGTCTCCACCAAATCGATAGTTATCATCTCATCAAAAGATCCGGACACCCTCGCTTCTATCAAGTGGTATCAGTTTTCAGGTTGCTCGGTGAGAACTTCCAGTTTTTCCTAGATTAGATTTATTTTCTTACCTATTGTCTAAGAAAAAGCCACAAAACAAAAGTTAGATCTATTCATCCTTTGTCCTAACCAGACTGAGCCTTTGCAATTTTCTTTTCATTGTTTGCATTATTGAATTATCGGTTGCATCGCCGTGTCGAGTTGCTGGTCTTAGTGTCTAGTTCCTTTAGAGTTTCGAGTTCTGTTCACATTAGTCACGCAGCCGCTGCATCATTATCCCATCCGCTGTCCACCATCCCATCCACCAATTTCCACCACGTGCTACGCACTCTTTATTGTCATAATCATAGTTGAGGTCACTCACATCTTCGCATGATCGAATCTGCATCTTATCTAGTTTGTCTTGGAAAGAGGGAGAAAAAGAAGATAAAGAAAAAAAAGAGAGAAAAAAGGAAAGAAAAAAAAAGCGTGTTAAAAAAAAAAGAGAAGAAAAAAAATTGGATCTATCTAGAATCAATCTCGTACCTGAATTCGGATTGGAATCTGTTTTGCGCATTGTTCAGTAAAACAGGTGTATCTTCCTCATACGAAGTCCGTTTTGGCTCCGTGAGTACTCAAATTTAAGATAGCGACGAGCCGCATCTAAATAGTTGAAGAAGGTAGTTCAATATTTGACACCTAAAAATCACCTTCTAAATAGGTCTTTTTGCCCTCCGAAGTTCGTGAACACAACTTATTCCAATTTTTCAGGCCAGTTTTAAAATTCTTTGACTCCTCATATCAACTCGGAATTGAGTGATTCTTTTTGCATTGGAAAGCTTGAGTTAGTAGCATTCTTTGAAAGAATTTATCAGAAAATTGTCTCAAACTTTTCAAGAGGAAAGTTGGAGAGAGAGTTGTCGTATATCCTGCTTGGCAGTTGTTTTTCATCATTATCTTCACTGCCGTTGTGATCTTTACTTATATCTTGCTGTCAAGAGCTACTTAGTATCCTTCATTGATGCTAGTTGTGCTACGCCGTGACCTTATTAGTGTTCTAGGCTCGCGTCTCTAGTCCGGTCTAGCCTAAGACCAGCACAGTATCGTCGTTGAGCGTTTATTCAACATTGCATCTTTGAATTGATTATTGCTAATCTTTTGCTACCATATATAGCCAACCCAGCTCCACATATTTCTACACCGTGTATACGTACGCTCCCCTGGCAATCGCTTTACTCAATATTCGGAGTTACTTGACACCACTGGTTGCCGATCACCGCCTGCTGCATGGTAAGAACTTGTAAGACATTGATATTTGCTTTACTGTGAGCGTTTTACCACCACATCCTAGTAGTTATAGAAACATTATTTTTGGGTTTTGTTTCTTGTTCTACTAATCATGACAGGATCCAGAGTCAATTCATGGGCTTTGTCGAGCGCGGGAGACGTGCCACCACCTTTGCAAATACCACAACCGTCACGAGAGGTGCACAAACATCCAAATGCACATGATCAGGTTAATGTATCTATACACCATTTAATGGCCGTTTTGAACCTGCTTTATATATTGAATGGGAGTTCGACATAAAAAATATATTTGCTTCCCATAATTTCGATGAACATAAAAAGGTTAAGGTTGCGGTTGGTTCTTTCACTGGTTATGCTTTGGTTTGGTGGAGTGAATATTGTCGGTTACACCCTGATTATATACCTACTACTTGGGATGATTTGAAACTTGCCATGCGACATACTTTCGTCCCTGCTTATTATACTCGTGACATGATTAAGAAGTTGCAACACTTAAAACAAGGTAGTGAAACTGTAACAAAATATTATGATGATTTACAAACTACCTTGTTGCATTCCTCTTTAGAAGAAAGTGAAGATGATTTTATGGATAGATTTTGGGGAGGATTAAACCGTGATATTCAAGAGATACTAATTCATGAAGAGTGTTATCCTATGGACCATTTGTTTCATCTTGCTTGCAAAGCTGAACAGGAAATAAAATGACGTGTTGGCCACGAGGAGAACAAGCGCACGGTGCACATTCCAAGAGTTGATATGATTGTTCCTTCAACTACTAGGCATACTATGACAACCACATCCGTTGTTGTCAGGACTACATCACCTCCACCATGTGACACATTGCCCCCGAGAGTGGCTACATCATCTGAGTTGATCATAAGAGGTAATGACAAAGGTACTGATCTTCCATCTCTACATGAGAATGATGAATGCCTTGTCAATTTGAATGCACCATCTGATGAGCTACCCACTACTTTGATCACACCACCTATTTTAGAGGACTACGTTGATAATTTGACTTTGCCATGTGATCAAACAACTGAAATACCAACAATTTTGAGTGCACCCATTGAATTAACTATTGATGCAAAAGAACCAATGTTTAATCATTTTGATATGACCTCTAATCTTGGTGATGATTCTGTGTTGAATGACTTATTGCATGTTTGCTTATTTAAGCATGTTGTAGCATGTAAATTTGATGCAAGTAAGGTTTATTCACCAATGTTGGGATGGTTTAATGATTAACATTGTCAATCTTTTGAAATGAATAAGAGCTTCACTTATATGTGCAAACTGAGTTGCAATATTTTCATGCCTTCTACTTCTTGTGCTAATTTTTTGGCTTTAGATTTTATGAACTATGCAAGTTACTCATCTATTCATTTGTCATATATGCAAAAATCAAGGGAAGTAAAAATGGATGACATATACATATACAACATGTACACCTTGTCTCTTTTGTTAGCCACATTTCAGATTAAGCAATGCCGAGGACGGCTTTATTTTCAAGAAGGGGAGGATGATGAGGACATGACTACCTTGGATATGACCAAAAATATTGCATATATGAATATTTGTCAGGTGATTTCTAGTGCAAACTATTCAATAATCTATTTATGTTATCCAGAACAAAAATACTTCACACACTTTTGTGTTTTGTCTAATTACAGGTGTATGGGACATTTGTACAATCCACATATGAAGATAAGGAAGAAAGAGATGTTTATTTGCTGTCCAAAAAGTTCTCTCACGTCACTTTTGGCCCAAGAGAAGATAGAGTCCAAGTCTCTCACGTTCTGGATTCAGATTCGGACTGCACAGACATACCTGACTCAAAACGCACACAAGTTTTTCATACGGACTCCGAATTGGGTGATTCTTTTTTTGTTGGAAACTAGATTTCGTGCACTTTCCAACCCAATTGGAATCACCTTCAAATTCGTCCGGAGCGTTGAGTTGTGGACGAAACAATCTGATGCTGCAGCAGAATCCGAGTCAAACTACAAGTCCAAAGGTGTTACATCACCTCCACTTGGGCCCATTGGCCTTGTACGACCTAGATTTAGTTTTAGGCTGCCTTGGGACGTCCTCCCACCTCCTTGGCCGCCACCCCTTGCTCCTATATAAGTAGATCCATCTAGTAGCTTTTCCTTGGGATTTGTTTAGTTAAAAGTTAGCCATTGCAACTTCGTGTACTTCGGTTGTGTTCAACGACCAGACCAAGACCGCTTACGGATCCCCACCTTCATCAATACTTCATATATACTCACAATATTCAGATTGCTTTTATCATATTCTTGCTTGTTCTTCGATTGCTTGCAGGAATAGACCTTCGTGGTCAGGTTGATTGTGCTCCGGCGTGGTCAATAACCTCTTGAAGTTGGTTTAGCGATTGCTAAGGCGCAACGTCGTGCACGTTTGTAGTCGGATCGTCAAAGTCATCTTCACCAAATCGATAGTTATCATCTTATCGAAAGATCGGGACCCTCGCCTGATGAGGACATCAATACAATTGTTACACCCACAGCCCCTGCTGCTATACATACTGGACCAATTACTAGAGCTCGTGCACGCCAACTAAATTACCAGGTACTTTCGTTTCTTGGTAATGATTCTAATGTTCATGAGAATATGATGCTGCCTAAATTGGATACATTTGTTTTGCTTACAAATGAAGGGCCTAGCTTGGAGAAGGATGAACATTGGAGCAAGAACAAGCATGGAGATGATGGCATGCGCAAGGGGAACAATAACGGAGTTACAAGTGATGATTTCAGGACTTTGAAGCCACCATAATGGGTGCATGAAGCCTTGGACGAAATATACAAGATGCCACTTCATAAATTTCGTCCCGAGGCTATTTTAGGTGCTGCGTCACCTTATTATTGGGCCAGGCCCATGTAATTTCGAAATACATAAGTATAGGCTATTTTTAGAGTCCGTATGTGTGGGGGAAACAAGAGATAGGGTTGATTTCGGACCCCTCCACCAAGGGCCACGAAATTCCCCCCTCTTCCTCCATATATACAGCCCTTAGGGCATCGTTTAGACTTTGGGTTTTGTTTAGATTAAAAGTTCGCCATAGCTGCAACTTCGCGTACTTCGTTTGTGTTCAACGACCAGACAAAGGCGTCACAGAACCCCACCTTGATCAATAAAGCTTTCATCTTATATTCGCAATATCCAGATTGCAATCTTAGTTTCTTGCTTGTTCTTCGTTTGCTCGCAGGAAACAGACCCTCGTGGTCAGGTTGATCGTGCTCCGGCGTGGTCAATAACCTCTCGGAGTTGGTTTAGCGATTGCTAAGGCGCGACGTCCTCGCACGTTCGTAGTCGGATCGTCAAAGTCGACTTCCACCAAAGCGAAATCCACCATCTCATCGAAAGACGGGACACCTTTGCCTCTATCATTTGTTTAGCTTACAAATGAAGGGCCTAGCTTGGAGAAGGATGAACATTGGAGCAAGAACAAGCATGGAGATGATGGCATGCGCAAGGGAAACAAGAACGGAGTTACAAGTGATGATTTCAGGACTTTGAAGCCACCATAATGGGTGCATGAAGCCTTGGACGAAATATACAAGATGCCACTTCATAAATTTCGTCCCGAGGCTATTCTAGGTGCTGCGTCACCTTATTATTGGGCCAGGCCCATGTAATTTCGAAATACATAAGTATAGGCTATTTTTAGAGTCCGTATGTGTGGGGAAACAAGAGATAGGGTTGATTTCGGACCCCTCCACCAAGGGCCACGAAATTCCCCCCTCTTCCTCCATATATACAGCCCTTAGGGCATCGTTTAGACTTTGGGTTTTGTTTAGATTAAAAGTTCGCCATAGCTGCAACTTCGCGTACTTCGTTTGTGTTCAACGACCAGACAAAGGCGTCACAGAACCCCACCTTGATCAATAAAGCTTTCATCTTATATTCGCAATATCCAGATTGCAATCTTAGTTTCTTGCTTGTTCTTCGTTTGCTCGCAGGAAACAGACCCTCGTGGTCAGGTTGATCGTGCTCCGGCGTGGTCAATAACCTCTCGTAGTTGGTTTAGCGATTGCTAAGGCGCGACGTCCTCGCACGTTCGTAGTCGGATCGTCAAAGTCGACTTCCACCAAAGCGAAATCCACCATCTCATCGAAAGACGGGACACCTCCGCCTCTATCAAGTGGTATCAGATTTCCAGGTTGCTCGGTGAGATTTTACAGTTTTTCGTAGTTTAGATCGAGTCTGTTCTTCATACCTACAGTCCACGAAAAAGCCACAAAAAAAATTAGGGTTAGTTCATCATATCCGAACCAATCTGAGCCTTTGCATAATCTTTTTAGGGTTTTGCTTTGTTGAATTTGCGGTTGCATCGTCGTGTCTAGTTGCTGGTCTTAGAGTCTAGTCTTTTAGAGTTTCGAGTTCTGGTCATAAGTTGTCACGCCGCCGCCGCACCATCATCATCGCCCCTGCCATCTACCACCACCGCTCCGAATCCGTATCCATATACCACCACCAATCCGTGTCCTTATACCACCACCGATCCATATCCATATACTACCACCGCTACCACCACCGCTGCCATATACCACCACCATATATCCACCACCAATCCGAGTTCCTTGCTTATTAGGGTTGTTTTCGAGATCCATCTAGATTCCGATTCGTGTTTCCTTGCCGGAGTAGGTTTCGGAAAAAAAAAGAGTCGGGTAGCCACGCTCCGTTTAGGCCCAAAATTTTTCGAAAACGCATTTTTCGAAAAAATTTCTGGCTATCCTATTTTTAGGTGTTTCTGAGTGTTTTGAGACAGGTGCCATTATAGGAAGTTTTTTTTGACCCGTTTCCAGTTTTTGGGTCCGGGCAGTCGAAAAAAAAAAATTGGTCGAAAAAATTTCGTGCCCATCCTGTCAGTTTGAGCTAGGAAGAGTTTTGAGACACTCGCCATTATAGTGATTTTTCGCAAAAAAAAAAGCAGCGCAAAAAAAAAGAGCGCAAAAAAAAAGAGCGAAAAAAAATATTCAGAGTGTGCTTTTCCCTTGTTTACGTGCCGCGCCGTGATTTTGTTAGTGTTCTAGGCTCGCGTCTCTAGCACAGTCTAGCCTAGGACCAGCACAGTACCGTCGTTGAGCGTTTATTCAACTTTGCATCTCTGAATTGATTATTGCTGACCCTTTTTGCTACCATATTATAAGCCTTCCCAGCTCCACATACATCTACGTCGTGCGTTTGACTCTCCCTGGTAATCGCTCTATCCAAGCTTTGAGAGTTTTTGACTCCAACGGTTGCCGATCACCGCCTGCTGCTGGGTAAGAACTGGTAAGAATTTGAGATTTGCTTGACGGATTTGTGACACCCACCACCACCACTTGTTTGTAGTCTGTAGGATCATATTCTTGTGTGTTTCTTTTGCTGCTAACCATGCCAGGATCACAAGCCGACGAGATTGACTGGGAGAATTTATCGAACAAGGAGCTTCATGATAAGTTTCAGCAAATGATGACTGAACAGGTGCAAGATGTGCTGAACAATTTTGAAGAGGCCATGGAGAAGATCACTGGCTTTGAGAAGACGTTTGAAACAAAGCTCGATAACAAGTTTAATGAATTGCTCGCGCGTCTTCCACCACCACCACCCGCTGCAGCTAACGCACCTCTCCAACAACAACAACAACAACGACTACCTCCACGTCGCGAAGCAGACCTCCGCCGAGCAAGCCGTGTTCCTCTTGCGTTTGGCCAAACTGTTGGTGCTGCTGTTGATACTTCTGTGGCTCCTGCTGCTGATGCGGAGGAGGATGATTATGTGGGAGACTATGAGGATGAGGTTGATCAAAATCAACACTACATGCAGCCACCTGTACCACCACCAGCAGGTCGACCTCAGGTATATATTCGTAATGGTAGGCCTGCACCACCACCTCAGGTACGAGATGATGTCCATATTCCTAAACTGAAATTGAATATTCCACCATTTGAGGGTAGATATGTTCCTGATATATATCTTACTTGGGAGTCAGAAACTGAACAACGATTTACATGTTTACAATATCCTGAGGAGAGACGAGTTGCTGCTGCCGTTTGTGCTTTCACTAGTTTTGCATGTGTATGGTGGTCTGAACATTGTAGATTATATCCTATTCCAACTACTTGGGCTGCTTTGAAAACTGATATGCGTACGCGTTGGGTTCCACCATATTATCAACGTGAATTGCTTCAAAAATTGCAGCGTTTAAGACAAGGAAAAAATTCTGTAGAAGAATATTATCAGGAATTACAAACTGGCATGATTAGATGTGGTATTGTTGAGAAGAATGAAGCTATGCTTGCACGTTTTCTGGGTGGATTAAATAGAGAGATTCAGACCATTCTAGACTATAAGGAGTATACTAATATCACTCGTTTATTCCATCTTGCTTGTAAAGCTGAACGTGAAGTGCAGGATCGACAAGCATTGGGGCGAACTAACTTTTCTGCAGGCCGACCTTCATCATGGACACCACGTGCATCTTCTACTTCAACTGCACCAGCACCTCCATCCGGTGCCACCTCCAGCCGTGATACAAGAAAACAGGCACAACCACCATTATCTGCCAAGAGCGCACCTGCGGGGCCTGCACAGCGTTCTTCTTCTTCCATGGCATCAACAGGGCACACAAGTGATATTATTTGTCGTCGTTGTAAGGGAGGAGGTCATTATGCGAGAGAATGCAAATCTCCGCGTGTGATGATTGCTACCGGGGATGGTGGATATGAGTCTGCTAGTGACTATGATGAGGAGACTTTGGCTCTTATTACACATGAAGAACATGGTGGAGATGATTCTGATCATGAGACGCAATACATGGCTCCTGAAGACGCTGACAGGTATGAATGTTTAGTTGCTCAACGTGTTTTGAGTGTGCAGGTCACACAAGCTGAGCAAAATCAGAGGCACAATTTGTTCCATACCAAGGGAGTTGTGAAGGAACGTTCTGTGTGCGTCATCATAGACGGAGGGAGCTGCAACAACTTGGCTAGCATGGATATGGTGGAGAAGCTTTCTCTCACCACAAGACCACATCCACATCGTTACTACATCCAATGGTTCAACAACAGCGGCAAGGTTAAGGTAACACGTACTGTTCGTGTGCATTTTAGTATCTCTACATATGCTGATTATGTTGATTGTGATGTGGTACCTATGCAAGCATGTTCTTTATTACTTGGTAGACCATGGCAATTTGATAAAAATTCTGTACACCATGGTAGAAACAATCACTATACTCTTGTTCATAAGGATAAAAATATTACTTTGCTTCCTATGACTCCTGATTCCATTTTGAAAGATGATATTAATAGAGCTAATAAAGCACAACAGGAGAAGAATAAGAGTGAAAATCAGATTGTGGCAAAAGAATTTGAGCAACAAATGAAGCCTAATAATAAACCATCTAGTGTTGCTTCTGAAATTAAATTGAAAAGTGCATGTTTATTTGCCACCAAATCTGATATTGATGAGCTAGATTTCAGCAAATCTGTTTGCTATGCTTTTGTGTGCAAAGAGGCATTATTTTCATTCGAGGACGTGCCTTCCTCTTTGCCTCCTGCTGTCACTAACATTTTGCAGGAGTTCGCTGACGTTTTTCCACAAGACGTGCCACCGGGATTACCGCCTATTCGAGGGATTGAGCATCAGATTGACTTAATTCCCGGTGCTTCACTGCCAAACCGTGCACCATAGCGTACCAATCCAGAGGAGACGAAGGAGATTATGCGTCAAGTACAAGAGCTTCTCGACAAAGGTTATATACGTGAATCCCTTAGTCCTTGTGCTGTTCCTATTATTCTAGTGCCGAAAAAGGATGGTACATCACGTATGTGTGTTGATTGTAGAGGCATTAATAATATTACTATTCGTTATCGTCATCCTATTCCTAGGCTAGATGATATGCTTGATGAATTGAGTGGCTCTACAATATTCTCCAAAGTTGATTTGCGTAGTGGCTACCATCAAATTCGTATGAAATTGGGAGATGAATGGAAAACAGCATTTAAAACTAAGTTTGGATTATATGAGTGGTTAGTCATGCCTTTTGGGTTAACTAATGCACCTAGTACTTTCATGAGATTAATGAACGAAGTTTTACGTGCTTTCATTGGACGATTTGTGGTAGTTTACTTTGATGACATATTGATTCATAGCAGATCTTTGGAAGAACATTTGGAACATTTACGTGCTGTTTTTATTGCTCTACGTGATGCATGTTTGTTTGGTAACCTTGGGAAGTGCACCTTTTGCACCGACCGAGTATCTTTTCTTGGCTATGTTGTTACTCCACAGGGAATTGAAGTTGATAAAGCCAAGATTGAAGCTATTGAGAGTTGGCCGCAGCCCAAAACGGTCACACAAGTGAGGAGTTTTCTTTGCCTCGCTGGATTCTATAGGCGTTTTGTGAGAGATTTCAGCACCATTGCCGCACCTCTCAATGAGCTTACAAAGAAAGATGTGCCTTTTCTTTGGGGTACCGCACAGGAAGAAGCCTTCATGGTATTGAAAGATAAGTTGACACATGCTCCCTTACTCCAACTTCCTGATTTTAATAAGACTTTTGAGCTTGAATGTGATGCTAGTGGAATTGGATTAGGAGGTGTGTTATTACAAGATGGCAAACCTGTTGCATACTTTTCTGAAAAATTGAGTGGGCCTAGTCTGAATTATTCTACTTATGATAAAGAATTATATGCTCTTGTTCGGACTTTAGAAACATGGCAACATTATTTATGGCCCAAAGAATTTGTTATACATTCTGATCATGAATCTTTGAAACATATTAAAAGTCAAGCTAAACTGAATCGTAGACATGCTAAATGGGTTGAATTCATTGAGACTTTCCCTTATGTCATTAAACACAAGAAGGGAAAAGAAAATGTTATTGCTGATGCATTGTCTCGTCGCTATACTATGCTTTCACAACTTGACTTCAAAATATTTGGTTTGGAGACCATCAAAGATCAATATGTGCATGATGCTGATTTTAAAGATGTATCAAGTGGTATCAGTTTTCAGGTTGCTCGGTGAGAATTTCCAGTTTTCCTAGATTAGATTTATTTTCTTACCTATTGTCCAAGAAAAAGCCACAAAACAAAAGTTAGATCTATTCATCCTTTGTCCTAGCCAGACCGAGCCTTTGCAATTTTCTTTTCATTGTTTGCATTATTGAATTATCGGTTGCATCGCCGTGTCGAGTTGCTGGTCTTAGTGTCTAGTTCCTTTAGAGTTTCGAGTTCTGTTCACATTAGTCACGCAGCCGCTGCATCATTATCCCATCCGCTGTCCATCATCCCATCCACCAATTTCCACCATGTGCTACGCATTGTTTATTGTCATAATCATAGTTGAGGTCACTCACATCTTCACCTGATCGAATCTGCATCTTATCTAGTTTGTCTTGGAAAGAGGGAGAAAAAGAAGATAAAGAAAAAAAAAGAGAGAAAAAAGGAAAGAAAAAAAAAGAAAAAGAGGGAGAAGAAAAAGAAAAACAAGGCGTGAGAAAAAAAAGAGAGAAGAAAAAAAATTGGATCTATCTAGAATCAATCTCGTATCTGAATTTGGATTGGAATCTGTTTTGCGCACTGTTCAGTAAAACAGGTGTATCTTCCTCATACGAAGTCAGTTTTGGCTCCGTGAATACTCAAATTGAAGATAGCGACGAACCGCATCTAAATAGTTGCAGAAGCTAGTTTAATATTTGACACCTCAAAATCGGCTTCTAAATAGGTCTTTTTGCCCTCCGAAGTTCGTGAATACAACTTGTTCCAATTTTTCAGGCCAGTTTTAGAATTCTTTGACTCCTCATATCAACTCGGAATTGAGTGATTCTTTTTGCATTCGAAAGCTTGAGTTAGTAGAATTCTTTGAAAGAATTTATCAGAAAATTGTCTCAAACTTTTCAAGAGGAAAGTTGGAGAGAGAGTTGTTGTATATCCTGCTTGGCAGTTGTTTTTCATCATTATCTTCACTGCCGTTGTGATCTTCACTTATATCTTGCTGTCAAGAGCTACTTAGTATCCTTCATTGATGCTAGTTTTGCTACGCCGTGACCTCATTAGTGTTTTAGGCTCGCGTCTCTAGTCCGGTCTAGCCTAGGACCAGCACAGTACCGTCGTTGAGCGTTTATTCAACATTGCATCTTTGAATTGATTATTGCTAATCTTTTGCTACCATATATAGCCAACCCAGCTCCACATATTTCTACACCGTGTATACGTACGCTCCCCTGGCAATCGCTTTACTCAATATTCGGAGTTACTTGACACCGCTGGTTGCCGATCACCGCCTGCTGCATGGTAAGAACTTGTAAGACATTGATATTTGCTTTACTGTGAGCGTTTTACCACCACATCCTAGTAGTTATAGGAACATTATTTTTGGGTTTTGTTTCTTGTTCTACTAATCATGACAGGATCCAGAGTCAATTCATGGGCTTTGTCGATCGCGGGAGACGTGCCACCGCCTTTGCAAATACCACAACCGTCACGAGAGGTGCACAAACATCCAAATGCACATGATCAGGTTAATGTATCTATACCACCATTTAATGGCCGTTTTAAACCTGCTTTATATATTGAATGGGAGTTCGACATAAAAAATATATTTGCTTCCCATAATTTCGATGAACATAAAAAGGTTAAGGTTGCGGTTGGTTCTTTCACTGGTTATGCTTTGGTTTGGTGGAGTGAATATTGTCGGTTACACCTTGATTATATACCTACTACTTGGGATGATTTGAAACTTGCCATGCGACATACTTTCGTCCCTGCTTATTATACTCGTGACATGATTAAGAAGTTGCAACACTTAAAACAAGGTAGTGAAACTGTAACAAAATATTATGATGATTTACAAACTACCTTGTTGCATTCCTCTTTAGAAGAAAGTGAAGATGATTTTATGGATAGATTTTGGGGAGGATTAAACCGTGATATTCAAGAGATACTAATTCATGAAGAGTGTTATCCTATGGACCATTTGTTTCATCTTGCTTGCAAAGCTGAACAGGAAATAAAGCGACGTGTTGGCCACGAGGAGAACAAGCGCACGGTGCACATTCCAAGAGTTGATATGATTGTTCCTTCAACTACTAGGCATACTATGACAACCACATCCGTTGTTGTCAGGACTACATCACCTCCACCATGTGACACATTGCCCCCGAGAGTGGCTACATCATCTGAGTTGATCATAAGAGGTAATGACAAAGGTATTGATCTTCCATCTCTACATGAGAATGATGAATGCCTTGTCAATTTGAATGCACCATCTGATGAGCTACCCACTACTTTGATCACACCACCTATTTTAGAGGACTACGTTGATAATTTGACTTTGCCATGTGATCAAACAACTGAAATACCAACAATTTTGAGTGCACCCATTGAATTAACTATTGATGCAAAAGAACCAATGTTTAATCATTTTGATATGACCTCTAATCTTGGTGATGATTCTGTGTTAAATGACTTATTGCATGTTTGCTTATTTAAGCATGTTGTAGCATGTAAATTTGATGCAAGTAAGGTTTATTCACCAGTGTTGGGATGGTTTAATGGTGAACATTGTCAATCTTTTGAAATGAATAAGAGCTTCACTTATATGTGCAAACTAAGTTGCAATATTTTCATGCCTTCTACTTCTTGTGCTAATTTTTTGGCTTTAGATTTTATGAACTATGCAAGTTACTCATCTATTCATGTGTCATATATGCAAAAATCAAGGGAAGTAAAAATGGATGACATATACATATACAACATGTACACCTTGTCTGTTTTGTTAGCCACATTTCAGATTAAGCAACGCCGAGGACGGCTTTATTTTCTAGAAGGGGAGGATGATGAGGACATGACTACCTTGGATATGACCAAAAATATTGCATATATGCATATTTGTCAGGTGATTTCTAGTGCAAACTATTCAATAATCTATTTATGTTATCCAGAACAAAAATACTTCACACACTTTTGTGTTTTGTCTAATTGCAGGTGTATGGGACATTTGTACAATCCACATATGAAGATAAGGAAGAAAGAGATGTTTATTTGCTGTCCAAAAAGTTCTCTCACGTCACTTTTGGCCCAAGAGAAGATAGAGTCCAAGTCTCTCACGTTCTGGATTCAGATTCGGACTGCACAGACATACCTGACTGAAAACGCACACAAGTTTTTCATACGGACTCCGAATTGGGTGATTCTTTTTTTGTTGGAAACTAGATTTCGTGCACTTTCCAACCCAATTGGAATCACCTTCAAATTCGTCCGGAGCGTTGAGTTGTGGACGAAACAATCTGATGCTGCAGCAGAATCCGAGTCAAACTACAAGTCCAAAGGTGTTACATCACCTCCACTTGGGCCCATTGGCCTTGTACGACCTAGATTTAGTTTTAGGCTGCCTTGGGACGTCCTCCCACCTCCTTGGCCGCCACCCCTTGCTCCTATATAAGTAGATCCATCTAGTAGCTTTTCCTTGGAATTTGTTTAGTTAAAAGTTAGCCATTGCAACTTCGTGTACTTCGGTTGTGTTCAACGACCAGACCAAGACCGCTTACGGATCCCCACCTTCATCAATACTTCATATATACTCACAATATTCAGATTGCTTTTATCATATTCTTGCTTGTTCTTCGATTGCTTGCAGGAATAGACCTTCGTGGTCAGGTTGATTGTGCTCCGGCGTGGTCAATAACCTCTTGAAGTTGCTTTAGCGATTGCTAAGGCGCAACGTCGTGCACGTTTGTAGTCGGATCGTCAAAGTCATCTTCACCAAATTGATAGTTATCATCTTATCGAAAGATCGGGACCCTCGCCTCTATCAACACTTGGGCACAACCTAGATGCAAAATGGATAAACTTCTATCCCAAGTATGTTATGTATGTATGGTTCCCGGTGTTTCTCTCAAGATGATCCAAGATGATCGGATATGACAATCTTATATGCAATGTGGTATGATGCTATGGCACTTGCTTACAAGCTTCTTTGCTCTCTTTCTCTTTTGCATAAAAGCTTTTTTTTTCTATGGCCACTTTGCACAATGCACAAACCAAGATAGCAATTGTGTATATGCGGGAACAAACTTGTGACACAAGATATGATAGCAATATATGCACCACGATGATATGGTATGTATGCTATGGGAAGTATGATCACTAATGTGCACAAGTAACGTTGCCGGCAATACTCAAATGGCTAGTCTCGATAGGCAAGCGACGCAAAAGTAAGGCTAGGGGTTAACAATGCAATAGCAAGGGAATATACAATGGAGGGATACCACGATACCAAGATGATATGGAGGTTACCGTCCGACGATGATGAGAAGCGGTGTTCTTGGTGTAGATACCAAGATGATGGAGACTCGTCCCTAAGTAGCCGAAACACCTTAGGAAACGGAAAAAACCGCGAACTCAAAATCTCACACGTCAAATGTCAAAATGGTGGTAGCGAAAATGCGGTGGTGGTTTGCACTTGGCAATGTGGAAGTGAATTGATGGGCTATACACATGTCGAAGTTGAAGTTGCCGTCCCTAAGTAGCCGAAACACCTTAGGAGACACAAGCCACAACTCGAACAAGCTCAAACAACAATTGGGTTAAGTTGGGTGGCGGAAGTGTATGGTGGGCATGCCTATGTGATGAGGACATGACTACCTTGGATATGACCAAAAATATTGCATATATGCATATTTGTCAGGTGATTTCTAGTGCAAACTATTCAATAATCTATTTATGTTATCCAGAACAAAAATACTTCACACACTTTTGTGTTTTGTCTAATTGCAGGTGTATGGGACATTTGTACAATCCACATATGAAGATAAGGAAGCAAGAGATGTTTATTTGCTGTCCAAAAAGTTCTCTCACGTCACTTTTGGCCCAAGAGAAGATAGAGTCCAAGTCTCTCACGTTCTGGATTCAGATTCGGACTGCACAGACACACCTGACTCAAATCGCACACAAGTTTTTCATACGGACTCCGAATTGGGTGATTCTTTTTTTGTTGGAAACTAGATTTCGTGCACTTTCCAACCCAATTGGAATCACCTTCAAATTCGTCCGGAGCGTTGAGTTGTGGACGAAACAATCTGATGCTGCAGCAGAATCCGAGTCAAACTACAAGTCCAAAGGTGTTACATCACCTCCACTTGGGCCCATTGGCCTTGTACGACCTAGATTTAGTTTTAGGCTGCCTTGGGACGTCCTCCCACCTCCTTGGCCGCCACCCCTTGCTCCTATATAAGTAGATCCATCTAGTAGCTTTTCCTTGGGATTTGTTTAGTTAAAAGTTAGCCAGTGCAACTTCGTGTACTTCGTTTGTGTCCAACGACCAGACCAAGACCGCTTACGGATCCCCACCATTATCAATACTTCATATATATTCGCAATATTTAGATTGCTTTATCATATTCTTGCTCGTTCTTCGATTGCTTGCAGGAATAGACCTTCGTGGTCAGGTTGATCGTGCTCCAGCGTGGTCAATAACCTCTCGGAGTTGGTTTAGCGATTGCTAAGGCGCAACGTCGTGCACGTTTGTAGTCGGATCGTCAAAGTCGTCTCCACCAAATCGATAGTTATCATCTCATCGAAAGATCGGGACACCCTCGCCTCTATCAGGTATGGTGCACGGTTTGGCAGTGAAGCACCGGGAATTAAGTCAATCTGATGCTCAATCCCTCGAATAGGCGGTAATCCCGGTGGCACGTCTTGTGGAAAGACGTCAGCGAACTCCTGCAAAATGTTAGTGACAGCAGGAGGCAAAGAGGAAGGCACGTCCTCGAATGAAAATAATGCCTCTTTGCACACAAAAGCATAGCAAACAGATTTGCTGAAATCTAGCTCATCAATATCAGATTTGGTGGCAAATAAACATGCACTTTTCAATTTAATTTCAGAAGCAACACTAGATGGTTTATTATTAGGCTTCATTTGTTGCTCAAATTCTTTTGCCACAATCTGATTTTCACTCTTATTCGTCTCCTGTTTTGCTTTATTAGCTCTATTAATATCATCTTTCAAAATGGAATCAGGAGTCATAGGAAGCAAAGTAATATTTTTATCCTTATGAAAAAGAGTATAGTGATTGTTTCTACCATGGTGTACAGAATTTTTATCAAATTGCCAAGGTCTACCAAGTAATAAGGAACATGCTTGCATAGGTACCACATCACAATCAACATAATCAGCATATGTAGAGATACTAAAATGCACACGAACAGTACGTGTTACCTTAACCTTGCCGCTGTTGTTGAACCATTGGATGTAGTAAGGATGTGGATGTGGTCTTGTGGTGAGAGAAAGCTTCTCCACCATCTCCATGCTAGCCAAGTTGTTGCAGCTCCCTCCGTCTATTATGACGCGCACAGAACGTTCCTTCACAACTCCCTTGGTATGGAACAAATTGTGCCTCTGATTTTGCTCAGCTTGTGTGACCTGCACACTCAAAACACGTTGAGCAACTAAACATTCATACCTGTCAGCGTCTTCAGGAGCCATGTATTGCGTCTCATGATCAGAATCATCTCCACCATGTTCTTCACGTGTAATAAGAGCCAAAGTCTCCTCATCATAGTCACTAGCGGACTCATATCCACCATCCGCGGTAGCAATCATCACACGCGGAGATTTGCTTTCTCTCGCATAATGACCTCCTCCCTTACAACGACGACAAATAATATCACTTGTGTGCCCTGTTGATGCTATGGAAGAAGAAGAACGCTGTGTAGGCCCCGCAGGTGCTGATGAGGACATGACTACCTTGGATATGACCAAAAATATTGCATATATGCATATTTGTCAGGTGATTTCTAGTGCAAACTATTCAATAATCTATTTGTGTTATCCAGAACAAAAATACTTCACACACTTTTGTGTTTTGTCTAATTGCAGGTGTATGGGACATTTGTACAATCCACATATGAAGATAAGGAAGAAAGAGATGTTTATTTGCTGTCCAAAAAGTTCTCTCACGTCACTTTTGGCCCAAGAGAAGATAGAGTCCAAGTCTCTCACGTTCTGGATTCAGATTCGGACTGCACAGACATACCTGACTCAAAACACACACAAGTTTTTCATACGGACTCCGAATTGGGTGATTCTTTTTTTGTTGGAAACTAGATTTCGTGCACTTTCCAACCCAATTGGAATCACCTTCAAATTCGTCCGGAGCGTTGAGTTGTGGACGAAACAATCTGATGCTGCAGCAGAATCCGAGTCAAACTACAAGTCCAAAGGTGTTACATCACCTCCACTTGGGCCCATTGGCCTTGTACGACCTAGATTTAGTTTTAGGCTGCCTTGGGACGTCCTCCCACCTCCTTGGCCGCCACCCCTTGCTCCTATATAAGTAGATCCATCTAGTAGCTTTTCCTGGGGATTTGTTTAGTTAAAAGTTAGCCATTGCAACTTCGTGTACTTCGTTTGTGTCCAACGACCAGACCAAGACCGCTTCCGGATCCCCACCATTATCAATATTTCATATATATTTGCAATATTCAGATTGCTTTATCATATTCTTGCTCGTTCTTCGATTGCTTGCAGGAATAGACCTTCGTGGTCAGGCTGACCGTGCTTCCAGCATCGTCAGTAACCTCAGGAGATTGGTTTAGCGATTGCTAAGGCGCAATGTTGTTCACGTTTGTAGTCGGATCGTCAAAGTCGTCTCCACCAAATCGATAGTTATCATCTCATCGAAAGATCGGGACCCTCGCCTCTATCAGGATCCGGAAGCGGTCTTGGTCTGGTCGTTGGACACAAACGAAGTACACGAAGTTGCAATGGCTAACTTTTAACTAAACAAATCCCAAGGAAAAGCTACTAGATGGATCTACTTATATAGGAGCAAGGGGTGGCGGCCAAGGAGGTGGGAGGACGTCCCAAGGCAGCCTAAAACTAAATCTAGGTCGTACAAGGCCAATGGGCCCAAGTGGAGGTGATGTAACACCTTTGGACTTGTAGTTTGACTCGGATTCTGCTGCAGCATCAGATTGTTTCGTCCACAACTCAACGCTCCGGACGAATTTGAAGGTGATTCCAATTGGGTTGGAAAGTGCACGAAATCTAGTTTCCAACAAAAAAAGAATCACCCAATTCGGAGTCCGTATGAAAAACTTGTGTGCGTTTTGAGTCAGGTATGTATGTGCAGTCCGAATCTGAATCCAGAACGTGAGAGACTTGGACTCTATCTTCTCTTGGGCCAAAAGTGACGTGAGAGAACTTTTTGGACAGCAAATAAACATCTCTTTCTTCCTTATCTTCATATGTGGATTGTACAAATGTCCCATACACCTGCAATTAGACAAAACACAAAAGTGTGTGAAGTATTTTTGTTCTGGATAACATAAATAGATTATTGAATAGTTTGCACTAGAAATCACCTGACAAATATGCATATATGCAATATTTTTGGTCATATCCAAGGTAGTCATGTCCTCATCATCCTCCCCTTCTTGAAAATAAAGCCGTCCTCGGCGTTGCTTAATCTGAAATGTGGCTAACAAAAGAGACAAGGTGTACATGTTGTATATGTATATGTCATCCATTTTTACTTTCCTTGATTTTTGCATATATGACACATGAATAGATGAGTAACTTGCATAGTTCATAAAATCTAAAGCCAAAAAATTAGCACAAGAAGTAGAAGGCATGAAAACATTGCAACTCAGTTTGCACATATAAGTGAAGCTCTTATTCATTTCAAAAGATTGACAATGTTCATCATTAAACCATCCCAACATTGGTGAATAAACCTTACTTGCATCAAATTTACATGCTACAACATGCTTAAATAAGCAAACATGCAATAAGTCATTCAACACAGAATCATCACCAAGATTAGAGGTCATATCAAAATGATTAAACATTGGTTCTTTTGCATCAATAGTTAATCCAATGGGTGCACTCAAAATTGTTGGTATTTCAGTTGTTTGATCACATGGCAAAGTCAAATTATCAACGTAGTCCTCTAATATAGGTGGTGTGATCAAAGTAGTGGGTAGCTCATCAGATGGTGCATTCAAATTGACAAGGCATTCATCATTCTCATGTAGAGATGGAAGATCAGTACCTTTGTCATTACCTCTTATGATCAACTCAGATGATGTAGCCACTCTCGGGGGCGATGTGTCACATGGTGGAGGTGATGTAGTCCTGACAACAACGGATGTGGTTGTCATAGTATGCCTAGTAGTTGAAGGAACAATCATATCAACTCTTGGAATGTGCACCGTGCGCTTGTTCTCCTTGTGGCCAACACGTCGTTTTATTTCCTGTTCAGCTTTGCAAGCAAGATGAAACAAATGGTCCATAGAATAACACTCTTCATGAATTAGTATCTCTTGAATATCACGGTTTAATCCTCCCCAAAATCTATCCATAAAATCATCTTCACTTTCTTCTAAAGAGGAATGCAACAAGGTAGTTTGTAAATCATCATAATATTTTATTACAGTTTCACTACCTTGTTTTAAGTGTTGCAACTTCTTAATCATGTCACGAGTATAATAAGCAGGGACGAAAGTATATCGCATGGCAAGTTTCAAATCATCCCAAGTAGTAGGTATATAATCAGGGTGTAACCGACAATATTCACTCCACCAAACCAAAGCATAACCAGTGAAAGAACCAACCGCAACCTTAACCTTTTTATGTTCATCAAAATTATGGGAAGCGAATATATTTTTTATGTCGAACTCCCATTCAATATATAAAGCAGGTTTAAAACGGCCATTAAATGGTGGTACAGATACATTAACCTGATCATGTGCATTTGGATGTTTGTGCACCTCTCGTGACGATTGTGGTATTTGCAAAGGTGGTGGCACGTCTCCCGCGATCGACAAAGCCCATGAATTGACTCTGGATCCTGTCATGATTAGTAGAACAAGAAACAAAACCCAAAAATAATGTTCCTATAACTACTAGGATGTGGTGGTAAAACGCTCACAGTAAAGCAAATATCAATGTCTTACAAGTTCTTACCATGCAGCAGGCGGTGATCGGCAACCAGCGGTGTCAAGTAACTCCGAATATTGAGTAAAGCGATTGCCAGGGGAGCGTACGTATACACGGTGTAGAAATATGTGGAGCTGGGTTGGCTATATATGGTAGCAAAAGATTAGCAATGATCAATTCAAAGATGCAATGTTGAATAAACGCTCAACGACGGTACTGTGCTGGTCCTAGGCTAGACCAAACTAGAGACGCGAGCCTAGAACACTAATGAGGTCACGTCGTAGCACAACTAGCATCAATAAAGGATATGAAGTAGCTCTGGACAGCAAGATATAAGTGAAGATCACAATAGCAGTAGACCTATTTAGAAGCTGATGTTGAGGTGCCAAATACTGAACTAGCTTCTGCAACTATTTAGATGCGGCTCGTCACTAGCTTTCATTTGAGTACTCGCGGAGCCAAAACAGACTTCATATGAGGAAGTTATGCCTGTTTTACTGAACAGTGCACAAAACAGATTCCAATCCGAACTACGAGATTGAGTCTAGATAGATCCGAATTTTGTTTTTTTTCTCCTCTCTTTTTTTCTCACACTTTTTTTTCTTTTCCTTTCTTTTTTTTCTCTGACTTTTTTTTACTTTTTTTTTCTCTCGTTTTTTTCTCTATCTTTTTTTTCTCTCCCCCTCTTTCCAAAACAAACTAGATAAGATGTAGATTGGATCAAGCGAAGATGGGAACGATCTCAACTATGATTATGACAATGAACGGTGGGTAGCACGTGGAGGAAATTGATGGATGGGTGGTGGACAGCGGAAGGGATAACGATGCAGCGGCGACGTGACTAATGTGAACAGAACTCGAAACTCTAAACGACCTAGACACTAAGACCAGCAACTCGACACGACGATGCAACCGATAATTCAACTATGCAAGCAATGAAAAGAAAATTGCAAAGGCTCAGACTGGCTTGGACAAAGGATGAATAGATCTAACTCTTTTTTTGTGGATTTTTCTTGGACAATAGGTAAGAAAATAAATCTAATCTAGGAAAACTGGAAATTCTCACCGAGCAACCTGAAAACTGATACCACTTGATAGAGGCGAGGGTCCCGATCTTTCGATGAGATGATAACTATCGATTTGGTGGAGACGACTTTGACGATCCGACTACAAACGTGAACAACATTGCGCCTTAGCAATCGCTAAACCAATCTCCTGAGGTTACTGACGATGCTGGAAGCACGGTCAGCCTGACCACGAAGGTCTATTCCTGCAAGCAATCGAAGAACGAGCAAGAATATGATAAAGCAATCTGAATATTGCAAATATATATGAAGTATTGATAATGGTGGGGATCCGGAAGCGGTCTTGGTCTGGTCGTTGGACACAAACGAAGTACACGAAGTTGCAATGGCTAACTTTTAACTAAACAAATCCCCAGGAAAAGCTACTAGATGGATCTACTTATATAGGAGCAAGGGGTGGCGGCCAAGGAGGTGGGAGGACGTCCCAAGGCAGTCTAAAACTAAATCTAGGTCGTACAAGGCCAATGGGCCCAAGTGGAGGTGATGTAACACCTTTGGACTTGTAGTTTGACTCGGATTCTGCTGCAGCATCAGATTGTTTCGTCCACAACTCAACGCTCCGGACGAATTTGAAGGTGATTCCAATTGGGTTGGAAAGTGCACGAAATCTAGTTTCCAACAAAAAAAGAATCACCCAATTCGGAGTCCGTATGAAAAACTTGTGTGCGTTTTGAGTCAGGTATGTCTATGCAGTCCGAATCTGAATCCAGAACGTGAGAGACTTGGACTCTATCTTCTCTTGGGCCAAAAGTGACGTGAGAGAACTTTTTGGACAGCAAATAAACATCTCTTTCTTCCTTATCTTCATATGTGGATTGTACAAATGTCCCATACACCTGCAATTAGACAAAACACAAAAGTGTGTGAAGTATTTTTGTTCTGGATAACATAAATAGATTATTGAATAGTTTGCACTAGAAATCACCTGACAAATATGCATATATGCAATATTTTTGGTCATATCCAAGGTAGTCATGTCCTCATCAGATCCCCACCATTATCAATACTTCATATATATTTGCAATATTCAGATTGCTTTATCATATTCTTGCTCGTTCTTCGATTGCTTGCAGGAATAGACCTTCGTGGTCAGGCTGACCGTGCTTCCAGCATCGTCAGTAACCTCAGGAGATTGGTTTAGCGATTGCTAAGGCGCAACGTTGTGCACGTTCGTAGTCGGATTGTCAAAGTCGTCTCCACCAAATCGATAGTTATCATCTCATCGAAAGATCGGGACACCCCCGCCTCTATCACTATGTGGAAGTGGTGGTGGTGGTTGATGAAGAAGTAATCGTCCCTAAGTAGCCGAAACACCTTAGGAGACTCTAATCACAACTCATACAACCACATATGCAATAGGGAACAAAATGGGTTAGGTTGTGGAAGTCGGTGGTGGCTATGCGGATGATATGGTGGAAGCCCTAGGCAAAGATGCCAAAATTTCAGAAAATATGATGGAGTCAAATGATGTTGGTGGTATTTTTGTGGGATGAGGGATGTCAATAGCTTCAAAACGAGCTAAAGAACGTCAAAATCGGAGTTCGGATGAATTAGTTACGGCCAAAACAAGATTTCAGCCGAAGCAGTGTCAGGGTTAACCGGACATCCGGGAGGAGGTCCGGTTGATCCGGGCTAGGTCCGGATGATCCGAGTGTACAGCCGGATGATCCGGGTTCGTCAGCTCCGGTTCTGTTTTCTGGGTGCGTGGGGTATCCGGACGTCCGGGAGAGGGTCCAGCTGATCCGGGAGATGTCCGGATGATCCGGGAGAAAGTCCGGATGATCCGGGCAGGTCAAACTGCTCGGGATTTCCTCTCGGGGACGAATTTTTGGGCGGAAATGGATGATTTTCGAGGCAAAATTTGATGGATTTCGTGGATGGAAGGTGGGGAAACTTGGGGAAATGCTAGAACCACTTGAAACCAAGCAAATCCACGGATCAAAATCAACAAAACATCATCAAACCAACAAATCACAAAAAAAATTGGGGCTATTTTTGGTGGGGATTTTCGGATTTAGGACGAAAACAACAAAATCAAGCTAGAAAACACGGGGTAGGGGCTCCAAAAACGTGATCAACGTGGCTCATGATACCATGATGATGTAGGGTGGAACCCTATAGCGTCGATCTTTCACGTTTGGAGTGGATCCTATGGGGAGACACGAAGAACGAGCGGAAGAACACAAGGAAATCACAGGGAGGAATGAGGGAAAACACTCAACCAACAAGGAATCGGTCACACAAGTGCTAGATCGAAGAACACAAAGAGATACACGAGATCCAAAGTCAACAAAGGTAAGGATACAAAGGTAACCGATCTTCTCCGTGAGGAGGCCTTGAATCCACAAAGGGATCTTCCCACGAGGGGGTCTTGAATCCGATAGGATCTACTCCGAAGAGGCCGCGGTCTCTCACGAGGAGGAGATCCGATGGATGAGCGAGGCTCTATCTCTAACTTGAGCTAAATCAACGCTAAGTCTCAAAAGGAGGAGGAGGAGTCCTATTTATAGGCTAGGGGGTCGAAGGGGTACACGGGCTCAGCCCAACACGCGCACACAGGCGCTGGCCGGATGATCCGGGTCCGAAGCCGGATGATCCGGGCTGGTCCAGATGGTCCGGGTGGAGGCCCGGATGATCCGGAGACTCGGCTGGTGGAGGCGCAGGGCCGGATGTCCGGCTGGCGGTCCGGGCGTCCGGGCAGGGTCTGGATGATCCGGGACGGGGTCCGGATGATCCGGCTTCAGGGGGGAGGCTTCTATAGTCTTCGGTCGAATTAGCCGGATCGTCCGGATGGGGGTCCGCATCGTCCGGGCTCGGTCCGTATCGTCCGGCTGGGTGTCTGGATGATCCGGGCAAGTCCTGTCTTGCTCCATTTTTCTTCTTCCTTCTCCTCTTCCATGCTTCTGCGCACGCTCGGCCTTGGTCCTTGGGTTCTCCATGGTCTCCTCGGGTGTACCTGAGTATGCACAAGGCCCATGCATGAGGTAGTAGCCATGTCTCACATGCGGAAAGTGACGGTTCGAAGAGGAGTGAATTCACCTTGTGTCCAATGGCGCATCGTCGAGGTCTCATCTTATGCATCCTTAGGGCTTGGGGAGTAGTCGGAGTGTACATGGGGATGAACGTGGGATGCTCCGCATCAAGGTCGAGCAAGGGCCATCCCCTTCGGCCACGACTATGAGCGCGAACCTCTTCAACAACATGAAAACGGTGCCCACATTGGACTCCTCCTCCGAGTCAAGCTACGCGACCGCGCATGGAGACATTTGCACCAACATCTCTCCGACACCCACATATGAAGAAATGCCCCAAGTGCCATGTGAGGAGAGCCACCACCCCATGAGTGACATGAGTGACTCCACCATACGTGACATTGAGAGCATTTCCTATGAGAGGATGAGTGTGACCACCACTAGCCCCACACATGAGAGCATGCCACACATCCTATGTGAGGTTGAGCGCCATTTGAGTGACTCCACCAACCATATGAGTGAGAGCATCTGATGTAGGGTGGAAACCCTATAGCGTCGATCTTTCACGTTTGGAGTGGATCCTACGGGGAAACACGAAGAACACACGGAAGCACAAAGGGAAACACGGGGGGGGGGGACGAGAGGGAATCACTCAACCAACAAGGAATCGATCACACAAGTGCTAGATCACCGAATACATAGAGTAACATATGATCCACAATCGACAAAGGGAAAGGATACAACGGAACCGTTCTTCTCCAAGAGGAGGCCTTGATGTTCTTCCCTAAAGAGGGGTCTTGAATCCGCTTGGGGATCTTCTCCGGAGAGGTCCTGATCTCCGAGGAGAAGTATCCAAGTGGATGAGCAAAGGCTCTCACACAAACATGAGCTAATCCAATGCTAAGTCTCAAAAGGAGGAGGAGGAGTCCTACTTATAGGCTAGGGGGTCGAAGGGGTACACGGGCTCAGCCCAACACGCGCACACAGGCGCTGGCCGGATGATCCGGGTCCGAAGCCGGATGATCCGGGCTGGTCCGCATGGTCCGGGTGGAGGCCCGGATGATCCGGAGACTCGACTGATGGAGGCGCAGGGCCGGATGTCTGGCTGGCGGTCCGGACGTCCGGGCAGGGTCCGGATGATCCGGGACGGGGTCCGGATGATCCGGCTTCAGGGGGGAGGCTTCTGTAGTCTTCGGTCGAGTTAGCCGGATCGTCCGGATGGGGGTCCGGATCATCCGGGCTCTGTCCGGATCATCCGGGCCGCCGTCCGGATTGTCCGGCCAGTCTGGTCCTTGGCGCTTTTCCTCTCCATCTTCACGTATGTCTTTCGCTTCCGGTTCTCCTTGCTCCCTGGCTTCTTCACGGCGACGTCCTTGGCACCTGAGTATGCATAGCGTTTCCGTTTGAGGTAGTAACCACGTCTCATGTGAATCGAAAGGGAATTTGATAGAGGCGGGGTGTCCCGATCTTTCGATGAGATGATAACTATCGATTTGGTGGAGACGATTTTGACGATCCGACTACAAACGTGCACGACGTTGCGCCTTAGCAATCGCTAAACCAACTCCGAGAGGTTATTGACCACGTCGGAGCACAATCAACCTGACCACGAAGGTCTATTCCTGCAAGCAATCGAAGAACAAGCAAGAATATGATAAAAGCAATCTGAATATTGCGAGTATATATGAAGTATTGATAAAGGTGGGGATCCGTAAGCGGTCTTAGTCTGGTCGTTGGACACAAACGAAGTACACGAAGTTGCAATGGCTAACTTTTAACTAAACAAATCCCAAGGAAAAGCTACTAGATGGATCTACTTATATAGGAGCAAGGGGTGGCGGCCAAGGAGGTGGGAGGACGTTCCAAGGCAGCCTAAAACTAAATCTAGGTCGTACAAGGCCAATGGGCCCAAGTGGAGGTGATGTAACACCTTTGGACTTGTAGTTTGACTCGGATTCTGCTGCAGCATCAGATTGTTTCGTCCACAACTCAACGCTCCGGACGAATTTGAAGGTGATTCCTATTGGGTTGGAAAGTGCACGAAATCTAGTTTCCAACAAAAAAAGAATCACCCAATTCGGAGTCCGTATGAAAAACTTGTGTGCGTTTTGGGTCAGGTGTGTCTGTGTAGTCCGAATCTGAATCCAGAACGTGAGAGACTTGGACTCTATCTTCTCTTGGGCCAAAAGTGACGTGAGAGAACTTTTTGGACAGCAAATAAACATCTCTTTCTTCCTTATCATCATATGTGGATTGTACAAATGTCCCATACACCTGCAATTAGACAAAACACAAAAGTGTGTGAAGTATTTTTGTTCTGGATAACATAAATAGATTATTGAATAGTTTGCACTAGAAATCACCTGACAAATATGCATATATGCAATATTTTTGGTCATATCCAAGGTAGTCATGTCCTCATCATCATCTAAGCGAGGAATGGGATGCCTATAGAGAACGGTAATAGCATTTATAGGTCTACAATCGGAACACAAGCGGAAACTTCCATCGGGCTTAGGCACAAGTATAACGGGAACGGCACAAGGGTTTAAGCTTTCACGTACATGACCGTTGTCGATGAGTTGTTGTACTTGCCGTTGAATCTCCTTGGTTTCTTCGAGATTGATTCGGTATGGAGCTTTGTTTGGAAGTGGCGCTCCGGGGATGAGGTCGATTCGATGCTCAATGCCTCGTAGAGGAGGTAGACCCGGAGGTAGCTCATCGGGGAAAACATCTTGGAATTCCTGCAAAAGAGATTGAAACACTAAAGGTAGCTCGTGAGAAGTGTTAGTTTTTGGTTCTCCATCCTTGCACACAAGGGCAAAGTGCATCACACTCGATGGGTTCTCACACACTTCTCTTATCTCACTTTTGGTGGCGAATAGGATGAGGTTTTTCTCTCTAGGCGAAGAGGCGCTCATATTTGGCTTGTGGCTCTCACTCACTTTTGGGTGGGTGACTTTCTCACTCTTCTCTCCATGGTGGGTGGCTTGCTTGTCGGCTATCACTTGACTAGGAGACATAGGTCGTAGCACATACTCCTTCCCTTTCATCTTGAAGCTATAGTGATTGGTTCGCCCATTGTGGATGACACCACGGTCGAATTGCCATGGTCGACCAAGGAGGTGGCAAACGGTCATTGGGGCCACATCACATTCCAAAGTGTCTTCATAAGCACCTATTTTGAAAGAGACTTGGACCGTATGCTCGACTCGTATAGTGCCGGAGTCACTTAGCCATTGAACCTTGTAGGGGTGCGGGTGCTTCTTCTTGATCAATTGAAGCTTGGAGCATAGTTCTTCGCTTGCCAAGTTGTGGCAACTACCTCCATCGGTGATGACCTTGACGGATTGTCCATTGATGCCGGCCTTTGTGTGGAAGATGTGGCATCGTTGGTCTTCTTCTTGTTGATGTTGAAGTGTCAAGACCTTGGAGACAACAAGAGCGGGGCTCGTATCTTCATCACAAAAGACTTGATCATCTTCATCCTTGTTCACTCGCCGTTGCATGGCCACTTGCTCAATAGCTTCCATTTCATCTTCACTCATTGAGTCATAGGTGCCATCGTCGTTGACAATCATGGTGCGCTTGTTGGTGCATTCATAGGACTTGTGGCCTCGGCCGCCGCAAGTGAAACACTTAAAGGAGCTTGTCTTGACGGTCTCATCGGTTGGAGTAGATGATGAAGCACGCGGCTTGAGGTTGCTCGTAGTAGGAGGAAGACGACTTGAACTTGTGGAAGTTTTCTTGTAACTTGACTTGTCGTCGTTGCTTGGAGAGGGCTTGGTTGATGTCGAAGTTGGAGTAGTTGTTGAAGCTTGGTTGTTGGAGAAGCCGTGTGTCTTGTAGGGGTACTTGGCGTACTTGATGTCATATTGCACTTGACGTTCCGCCTTTGTAGCTTGATGCACGAGCTCAATGAGGTTGGAGTAGGGTTGGAAGTCGGCGATCTTTTTGATGGGATGATTGAGTCCATTCAAGAATCGTGCCATTGTTTGCTCATCATCTTCTGTGACATTGGCTCGAATCATGGCAATCTCCATTTCCTTGTAGTATTCTTCAACACTCTTTGTTCCTTGCTTGAGGAGTTGTAGCTTCTTGAAGAGATCGCGGTTGTAGTAGGTTGGCACAAAACGTGCTCGCATGACATCCTTCATTTGAGCCCAAGTGGTGATTGGAGGTTCACCTCTTGCTTGTCGGCGCTAAAGGACTTGTTCCCACCATATGAGCACATAGTCTTGGAACTCAAGTGATGCCATAGCAATCTTCTTCTCTTCCTCATAGTTGTGCAAACGAAAGATTTTGTCGACCTTCAATGCCCATGAGAGGTATTCTTCCGGATTGTTGCTTCCATTGAACTTGGGTATTGTGAACTTGAGCTTGCCATAGCGTTGCTCTTCATTGTGTTGTTGGCGATGGTGATGATGACGTCCTTGGCGTGGAGGGTAGTCATCCTCATGTTGCTCTTGGCGCGGAGGAAGTCCATGATCAACTTGCTCTTGTTGAACTTGAGGTTGAAGGGGAGCTTGACGAGCTTGAGGAGGGGCTTGTGGAGCTTGCCGTTGCGCACGCGGATGGTAGTTCCTCTCTTGGATTTCTTCTCGAAGGGCTTCCTCTTGATTGCGCCTCAAGCGCTTGCGCTTCTCGTTGTTGTTGTTGAAGACGGTGAGCCTCGGCGTCTTGTTCTTCTTCTTGGTGCAGAAGTCGTTGCCGTTCTTGAGCTTGAGCAAAAGCCACTTGGTTTGATTGATGGCGAGGGACTTGCTCATCGTCTTGCTCTTGTGACTGCTTGTCATGTAGCGGGTTGCGAGGTGCATGACGGTCTTGATGCGTGGCTCGTCGAAGAATGGCCAAAGACGGTGTACTTGAGCCGGAGAAGGTGTCATCGGGGTGTCGACTCGAGCGACTCCGTCTTGAGGAGGAAGAAGTGGAATGATGCCGGTTCCTCATCAAGGCACGGATCTTGTCCATTCTTGCATCATTTTCTTGCTTGTGAGAGTCGAACTTGTCGTCGAAGTAGTCTCTTGTACGTTGCTCGGAGAGTCGCAAGTCGGTGGTGAGGTTGTCGATGCGGTCGCTCATAGCTTGTTGCTCTTGGTGTAACGCCCTTTGAGCACCAAAGAGGTGGCTCTTTGTGACGAATGATGACATGTCGTCGCCGTTCTCGATGAGAGGTGGATTTGTAGAAGAACTTGGCCTATCCATCATACCAAGTAAAATTGTGAGTGGTAGAAGGAGAAGAACTAATACCAATGTACCTTTGACCTAAGTTGAAGATGAATCAAGTTCACTCAAATGTGGACAATGAAATAGCACTATTGGTACCAATCCTTGTCGATTCTCACACCTACACAAGTAAAAGCTTTTGGTGGAGCTTGGTTAGGATGGTGGTACAAAATTGATTGCAATTGTTAAGCTTGACTCAAAAATGTTGAAAAGGATTCGCAAATTCGCAAATGTAACAAGTAGACCAAGCAAGTAGTGGTACACGGAAACACACATGCAAATATGATGAGGACATGACTACCTTGGATATGACCAAAAATATTGCATATATGCATATTTGTCAGGTGATTTCTAGTGCAAACTATTCAATAATCTATTTATGTTATCCAGAACAAAAATACTTCACACACTTTTGTGTTTTGTCTAATTGCAGGTGTATGGGACATTTGTACAATCCACATATGAAGATAAGGAAGAAAGAGATGTTTATTTGCTGTCCAAAAAGTTTTCTCACGTCACTTTTGGCCCAAGAGAAGATAGAGTCCAAGTCTCTCACGTTCTGGATTTAGATTCGGACTGCACAGACACACCTGACTCAAAACGCACACAAGTTTTTCATACGGACTCCGAATTGGGTGATTCTTTTTTTGTTGGAAACTAGATTTCGTGCACTTTCCAACCCAATTGGAACCACCTTCAAATTCGTCCGGAGCGTTGAGTTGTGGACGAAACAATCTGATGCTGCAGCAGAATCCGAGTCAAACTACAAGTCCAAAGGTGTTACATCATCTCCACTTGGGCCCATTGGCCTTGTACGACCTAGATTTAGTTTTAGGCTGACTTGGGACGTCCTCCCACCTCCTTGGCCTCCACCCCTTGCTCCTATATAAGTAGATCCATCTAGTAGCTTTTCCTTGGGATTTGTTTAGTTAAAAGTTAGCCATTGCAACTTCGTGTACTTCGTTTGTGTCCAACGACCAGACCAAGACCGCTTACGGATCCCCACCTTTATCAATACTTCATATATACTCGCAATATTCAGATTGCTTTTATCATATTCTTGCTTGTTCTTCGATTGCTTGCAGGAATAGACCTTCGTGGTCAGGTTGATTGTGCTCCGGCGTGGTCAATAACCTCTCGGAGTTGGTTTAGCGATTGCTAAGGCGCAACGTCGTGCACGTTTGTAGTCGGATCGTCAAAGTCGTCTCCACCAAATCGATAGTTATCATCTCATCGAAAGATCGGGACACCCCGCCTCTATCAAAATAGATAAATGGGATTGTGCAAACCAAAAGTGAGCCAAAATGTGGAATCCACGAAAATGCTCTTGTTGCACAATACTAGAGAGACGCTAGCACGATTGCACAATAGGCGGATACGGAGCTTGTGCACAACCTACTAGGCAAAAATGCAACGATCTCTATCCCAAGTATGCTATATGTATGGTATTTCGGTGCAATGATCCAAGATTGATGAGGACATCAATACAATTGTTACACCCACAGCCCCTGCTGCTATACATACTGGACCAATTACTAGAGCTCGTGCACACCAACTAAATTACCAGGTACTTTCGTTTCTTGGTAATGATTCTAATGTTCATGAGAATATGATGCTGCCTAAATTGGATACATTTGTTTTGCTTACAAATGAAGGGCCTAGCTTGGAGAAGGATGAACATTGGAGCAAGAACAAGCATGGAGATGATGGCATGCGCAAGGGGAACAAGAACGGAGTTACAAGTGATGATTTCAGGACTTTGAAGCCACCATAATGGGTGCATGAAGCCTTGGACGAAATATACAAGATGCCACTTCATAAATTTCGTCCCGAGGCTATTTTAGGTGCTGCGTCACCTTATTATTGGGCCAGGCCCATGTAATTTCGAAATACATAAGTATAGGCTATTTTTAGAGTTCGTATGTGTGGGGAAACAAGAGATAGGGTTGATTTCGGACCCCTCCACCAAGGGCCACGAAATTCCCCCCTCTTCCTCCATATATACAACCCTTAGGGCATCGTTTAGACTTTGGGTTTTGTTTAGATTAAAAGTTCGCCATAGCTGCAACTTCGCGTACTTCGTTTGTGTTCAACGACCAGACAAAGGCGTCACAGAACCCCACCTTGATCAATAAAGCTTTCATCTTATATTCGCAATATCCAGATTGCAATCTTAGTTTCTTGCTTGTTCTTCGTTTGCTCGCAGGAAACAGACCCTCGTGGTCAGGTTGATCGTGCTCCGGCGTGGTCAATAACCTCTCGGAGTTGGTTTAGCGATTGCTAAGGCGCGACGTCCTCGCACGTTCGTAGTCGGATCGTCAAAGTCGACTTCCACCAAAGCGAAATCCACCATCTCATCGAAAGACGGGACACCTTTGCCGCTATCATGTGCCCTTTTGAAGTTGTGTATGGTTTCCTACCTCGTGCACCTATTGATTTGTTGCCTCTTCCATCTTCGGAGAAGGTTAATTTTGATGCTAAACAACGTGCTGAATTGATTTTAAAAATGCATGAGTTAACTAAGGAAAACATTGAGCGTATGAATGCTAAATATAAACTTGCTGGAGATAAGGGTAGAAAACATGTTGTGTTTGCACCTGGAGATCTTGTTTGGTTACATTTGCGTAAGGATAGATTTCCTAATTTGCGCAAATCAAAGCTAATGCCACGTGCTGATGGTCCCTTTAAGGTGTTAGAGAAAATAAATGATAATGCATATAAACTTGAGCTGCCTGCAGATTTTGGGGTTAGTCCCACTTTTAACATTGCAGATTTGAAGCCTTATTTGGGTGAGGAAGATGGACTTCCGTCGAGGACGACTTCATTTCAAGAAGGGGAGGATGATGAGGACATCAATACAATTGTTACACCCACAGCCCCTGCTGCTATACATACTGGACCAATTACTAGAGCTCGTGCACGCCAACTAAATTACCAGGTACTTTCGTTTCTTGGTAATGATTCTAATGTTCATGAGAATATGATGCTGCCTAAATTGGATACATTTGTTTTGCTTACAAATGAAGGGCCTAGCTTGGAGAAGGATGAACATTGGAGCAAGAACAAGCATGGAGATGATGGCATGGGCAAGGGGAACAAGAACGGAGTTACAAGTGATGATTTCAGGACTTTGAAGCCACCATAATGGGTGCATGAAGCCTTGGACGAAATATACAAGATGCCACTTCATAAATTTCGTCCCGAGGCTATTTTAGGTGCTGCGTCACCTTATTATTGGGCCAGGCCCATGTAATTTCGAAATACATAAGTATAGGCTATTTTTAGAGTCCGTATGTGTGGGGAAACAAGAGATAGGGTTGATTTCGGACCCCTCCACCAAGGGCCACGAAATTCCCCCCTCTTCCTCCATATATACAGCCCTTAGGGCATCGTTTAGACTTTGTGTTTTGTTTAGATTAAAAGTTCGCCATAGCTGCAACTTCGCGTACTTCGTTTGTGTTCAACGACCAGACAAAGGCGTCACAGAACCCCACCTTGATCAATAAAGCTTTCATCTTATATTCGCAATATCCAGATTGCAATCTCAGTTTCTTGCTTGTTCTTCGTTTGCTCGCAGGAAACAGACCCTCGTGGTCAGGTTGATCGTGCTCCGGCGTGGTCAATAACCTCTCGGAGTTGGTTTAGCGATTGCTAAGGCGCGACGTCCTCGCACGTTCGTAGTCGGATCGTCAAAGTCGACTGCCACCAAAGCGATATCCATCATCTCATCGAAAGACGGGACACCTTTGCCTCTATCAAAAATCAAGCTAGAAATCACGGGGTAGGGGCTCCAAAAACGTGATCAACGTGGCTCATGATACCAAGATGATGTAGGGTGGAAACCCTATAGCGTCGATCTTTCATGTTTGGAGTGGATCCTATGGGGAAACACGAAGAACACGCGGAAGCACAAAGGGAAACACGGGGGGGGGGGGGACGAGAGGGAATCACTCAACCAACAAGGAATTGATCACACAAGTGCTAGATCACCGAATACATAGAGTAACATATGATCCACAATCAACAAAGGGAAAGGATACAACGGAACCGTTCTTCTCCAAGAGGAGGCCTTGATGTTCTTCCCTAAAGAGGGGTCTTGAATCCGCTTGGGGATCTTCTCCGGAGAGGTCCTGATCTCCGAGGAGAAGTATCCAAGTGGATGAGCAAAGGCTCTCACACAAACATGAGCTAATCCAATGCTAAGTCTCAAAAGGAGGAGGAGGAGTCCTACTTATAGGCTAGGGGGGTCGAAGGGGTACACGGGCTCAGCCCAACACGCGCACACAGGCGCTGGCCGGATGATCCGGGTCCGAAGCCGGATGATCCGGGCTGGTCCGGATGGTCCGGGTGGAGGCCCGGATGATCCGAAGACTCGGCTGGTGGAGGCGCAGGGCCGGATGTCCGGCTGGCGGTCCGGACGTCCGGGCAGGGTCCGGATGATCCGGGACGGGGTCCGGATGATCCGGCTTCAGGGGGGAGGCTTCTGTAGTCTTCGGTCGAGTTAGCCGGATCGTCCGGATGGGGGTCCGGATCGTCCGGGCTCTATCCGGATCATCCGGGCCGCCGTCCGGATCGTCCGGCCAGTCTGGTCCTTGGCGCTTTTCCTCTCCGTCTTCACGTATGTCTTCTGCTTCCGGTTCTCCTTGCTCCCTGGCTTCTTCACGGCGACGTCCTTGGAACCTGAGTATGCATAGGGTTTCCGTTTGAGGTAGTAACCACGTCTCATGTGAATCGAAAGAGAGATGTCACCTCGGTTTCGAGAGCTCTTGCACGTGCTCGAGTCATAGGTCCAAGTGGTGTTGTAGAGGATGTAGATGCGTTCATGGGGATGATCATGGGATGCTCCGCATCAGCATCCTTGAGGGAGTGAGTGAGCCACAACACTTAGAGAGTGAGGTAGTTGACACGGCATATGAGGCCATTTCGCTTTCTAACAACTTAACCTCTACCTCTCTTGTGTTTTCTTCTTTGGTGCTAGGACCCATATATGATGACACGCCGATTTGCGATGACTACGTCCTCCCTTTGGACACGACGATGGCCATGGTGGACAATGATGCACCCCCCACATGGTTCCATCAAGATGAAGATGACAATGATTGGATCTTCAACACCTCACCTACAACACATGAGCGACGCTCCAAAGGTAACATAGGTGATGGTGCTTCTCTTGTCCCACTAGTGGACTCTTTTGACATCGATTGCTCCCATGATGTTGACCAACCTATCACCATGCTTCATGCTAGTGAGACTTCTTCATGCCTTGACTTACCTATTTATGATGAATATGATGATGATCATGTTGAGTTGCCTAGTTGTGATGCTATGCTCCATAGGATGTCATGTGAATATTCTATTGGTCACATCATGTTTGATAATCCGCTTGACTTGTCATATGCTATGAGTGAGATCTCCCATATTGCTTCATTTCAATCTCAACATAGTAACTATGCATGCCCCACTAAAATCAATCCCATTTGCACTTATGGCATAGATGACGAGATGATGGTCTTTGGCTTTTGCTTCTCTTGTGATGATATTGCCATGCTTCCTTTACATGATTTGTGCAATTCATCTACTATGTCATGCCATGATCACATTGTTTCGAATATGCATTGTTTTGGATGTTGTCAATATTCTCCATGTGATGTTGCTACTCATGCTCATGAGGAGACCCCCATAGTTTCCTCATACATATTAGGAGATCTTGATGCATTTCATACTTTGCATGATTTCCATGATTGCTTGCACCATATGCATTCCATGAATAACAATGCTCTAGATATTTCTCATGATGCATTACACAATTTGAGTCTCCATTATGCGATACATAACAACAAACCTCTCATGATGGATGACATGTTTCTAGATCACGCATCTCATTTATTTGAGCATTGGCTATTTAGTACTAATCGACACAAGCATGTGCGCATCATGATGGATGATGTGTACATATACCATGCACACACAATTTTCTCTTTGTCTTTGTTTTGTGTAGGTACTCATGTATACTCGTCAACCTCTCAATCCCAAGAGTTGACAAAACGAGCTCTTGAGAGCAACGATGACTTGGGATCCCGTGGACTATCCTTACCACCGTTCCCTTCGCGCAAGGACTACGCGCATCTCTTTTACTTGGCTCTCACATGGCTATGGGCTATTTACCACTTGTCACCTTATGCTTATTTTCCCGTGTTCACTTTGCATGCTATACTTGCTTCTATGCATTTGCCATGCAGTTGTGACCCTTGCTTGCATCTACCCATGATTCACCATTATGATACTTCTATGTGTATTTGCATGCTTGGTGGAGATCCTTGTTGCTTTTGCCATGTTTATCATGTGCCCCATGCTATTGTTGATTGTTGTGTTGGGAGAGTCATGATGCCCCATTGCTATTTACATATGGTCTCTCGCCAATACATTGATGACATTTTACACATATCTTGCTTTCATGCTTGTGCTATGACATGTGAATTATTCATGCCCACCATTTGCACACATGCCATGCTTGCCATGATTCCTTCTAGTATGTTGCATCTTCGTACTACTAGCTTGCTTGACTTGATCGCTATGATTCCTTGCTATGTTGCATCACCCATGTTCCACTATTACTTGCTTTCTTGGGTTGATGACATATATGCTCATGCCTCTCACATGATATATCTTGATCATTGTCTCTTGTGTCCATTAGTTGCCTCTTTCGTATCCACTTGTATTGAGTGCAACAATACTATGCTTGTTGATCTTGGAGACTTGGACACCTTACTTGTGATGAATGCTTGTTTGATTGAGCCTATTGCACTTGGTTGTTCTTGCATCATATGCCTCCATACTATGACACGCTCCCTTGTACTTTCTTACGATGAGCATGATGCATACACTTGTTGGGTATCTTACCACTCGAATGATAGGTTTTGCATTTCCGCTAACCTCATTTGTTTTTCCGAGTGTTTCTCATGTTCTTTCATTTTGGAGGTTTCACAAGGCGATGCCGTTATGCGACAACTTGGTCATGCGAAGGCATACACGATGTGCAACACCAACATTTGCGAGAATCTACTAAAGGTGAACTCCTTCTCTTTGAGCCATCCTCAATTACGCATATTGGATGGGTCACTCTTTCATTGTTGTTTCCTTCTTGTTGTCTACATGATACATCTCGTGAACGGAGGAACGACATTGGAGATTGGCTACATGGACCTTCACATTGAGGAGCGCTCGCACTTATTGGATGCACCTTCGGTCTTCCACCCATGCCTCGACATCGAGCTTTGGTACACCAACACCTCCATATTTGTTGATTGTGCTCATACATGTCATGCTCGATGGACATATCATACTCACCACAAGTTTGCACACTATGCATGGATTGACTCACATTATGATTGCCTTGTTGCATCTTGTATTACCATGTCATCCATGATATATGATCTTGTGAATTTCCTTAGCAAATTTGTTGTGATCTTCTTTGATGGCATATTCATACATCATGATCATATTGTCCACCATCAATGGCATGATAGCTTACACATATTGAGCATCCATTGCCATATTCATGCTATTGATGAACCGTCTCTCTATGACATCATTTTGCGCAATGGTAGAATTTGTCACTTTGTGCACCATGCTAATTATCCCATGAATGCTTTGCATATCATTCTATATCATCTTGATAAGCTTCATGCGCTTTGTCATGCAACATCTTGCCGCATGGACTCATTCTTACATGATGGACATTTTGTGTGCGCTAACCATTGTATTTCCGAGTGTCGCTTGTGTTTGCTCATTTTGCATGTACCACATACCGGAGACACCTGGGAGTACTTGGATTGTGCAATGCCTTCAACTTCGTCCAACTGCAAGTCCGTCCACGACAACCGTTTCCATGGTGATGAGGATCACGATCCGAGGTCGGATCTTTCACAAGGGGGGGGGGAGATGATGCGGAGCATCCCACATTCATCCCCATGTACACTCCGACTACTCCCCAAGCCCTAAGGATACATAAGATGAGACCTCGACTATGCGCCATTGGACACAAGGTGAATTCACTCCTCTTCAAACCGTCACTTTCCGCATGTGAGACATGGCTACTACCTCATGCATGGACCTTGCATACACTCAGGTACAACCAAGATGACCATGGAGAATCCAAGGACCAAGGCCAAGCATGGAAGAGAAGACGGAAGAAAGGAGAAGAAGAAGACGGAGCGACTGTTGGAGCCAGGTCGATCATCCAGACCGTCGTCCGGATCATCCGGGCTCAGCCGGATCATCCGGACCCTCCTCCGGATCATCCGGCTAATTCGACCGAAGACTACAGAAGCCTCCCACTTGAAGCCGGATCATCCGGACCCCGTCCCGGATCATCCGGACCGCCAGCCGGACATCCGGCCCTGCGCCTCCACCAGCCGGTTCTCCGGATCATCCGGGCCTCCATCCGGACCAGCCCGGATCATCCGGCTTCGGACCCGGATCATCCGGCCAGCGCCTGTGTACGCGTGTTGGGCTGAGCCCGTGTACCCCTTCGACCCCCTAGCCTATAAATAGGACTCCTCCTCCTCCTTTTGAGACTTAGCATTGGATTAGCTCATATTTGTGAGAGAGCCTTTGCTCATCCACTTGGATACTTCTCCTCGGAGTTCAGGACCTCTTCGGAGAAGATTCCCCAAGCGGATTCAAGACCCCCATCGTGGGAAGATCCCCTCGTGGATTCAAGACCTCCGTTAGGAGATGAACTGTCCTTTGTATCCTTACCTTTGTTGACTTTGGATCTCGTGTATCTCCTTGTGTTCTTCGATCTAGCACTTGTGTGACCGATTCCTTGTTGGTTGAGTGTTTTCCCTCGTTCCTCCCCGTGATTTCCTCATGTTCTTCCGCTCGTTCTTCATGTCTCCCCGTAAGATCCACTCCAAACGTGAAAGATCGACGCTATAGGGTTCCACCCTACATCACAATTGCATGGTAAAGGCATAGAAGCAAGTATAACATGCAAAGTGAACACAATAGTATGGGCATAAGGTGACAAGTGGTAAATAGCCCATAGCCGTGTGAGAGCCAAGTAGAAGAGATGCGCGTAGTCCTTGCGCGAAGGGAACGGTGGTAAGGATAGTCCACGGGAGCCCAAGTCATCGTTGCTCTCAAGAGCTCGTTTCGTTAACTCATGGGATTGCGAGGTTGACGAGTGTTCATAAGTACCTACACAAAACAGAGACAAAGAGAAAATTGTGTGTGCATGGTATATGTACACATCATCCATCATGATGCGCACGTGCATGTGTCGGTTAGCACAAAATAGCCAATGCTCAAATAAATGAGATGCGTGATATAGAAACATGTCATCTATCATGATAGGTTTGTTGTTATGTATAGCATCATGGAGACTCAAATTGTGTAATGCATCACGAGCAATCTCTAAAGCATTGTTATTCATGGAATGCATATGGTGCACGCAATTATGGGAATCATGCAAAGTATGGAATGCATCAAAATCTCCTAATATGTATGAGGAAACTATGGGGGTCTCCTCATGAGCATTAGTGGAAACATCACATGGAGAATATTGACAACATCCAAAACAATGCATATTCGGACCAATGTGCTCATGGCATGGTATAGGAGATGAATTGCACAAATCATGTAAAGGAAGCATGGCAATATCATCACAAGAGAAGCAAAAGCCAATGACCATCATCTCGTCATCTATGCCATAAGTGCAAATGGGATTGATTTTAATGGGGTATGCATAGTTACAATGTTGAGATTGTAATGAGACAATATGGGAGATCTCACTCATAGCATATGACAAGGGCAATGGATTGTCAAACATGAAGTGAACAATAGAATTTTCACAAGATATCCTATGAAGCATAGCATCACAACTAGGCAACTCAACATGCTCATCATCATATTCATCATAAATAGGTAATTCAAGGCATGAAGAAGTTTCACTAGCATGAAGCATGGTAATAGATGGGTCAACATCATGGGAGCAATCAAGGTCAAGAGAGTCCACTAGTGGGACAAGAGGAGCACCGTCACCTATGTTACCTTCGGAGCGTAGCTCATGTGTTGTAGGTGAGGTGTTGAAGATCCACTCGTTGTCATCTTCATCTTGATGGAACCATGTGGGGGTGCATCATCGTCCACCATGGCCATCGGTTTTCCCATTGGAGGGATGGACTCGTCGGGGTTAGGCATGTCGTCATGTAGGAGACCGATAGAGGCAAAGGTGTCCCGTCTTTCGATGAGATGATGGATATCGCTTTGGTGGCAGTCGACTTTGACGATCCGACTACGAACGTGCGAGGATGTCGCGCCTTAGCAATCGCTAAACCAACTCTGAGAGGTTATTGACCACGCCGGAGCACGATCAACCTGACCACGAGGGTCTGTTTCCTGCGAGCAAACGAAGAACAAGCAAGAAACTGAGATTGCAATCTGGATATTGTGAATATAAGATGAAAGCTTTATTGATCAAGGTGGGGTTCTGTGACGCCTTTGTCTGGTCGTTGAACACAAACGAAGTACGCGAAGTTGCAGCTATGGCGAACTTTTAATCTAAACAAAACCCGAAGTCTAAACGATGCCCTAAGGGCTGTATATATGGAGGAAGAGGGGGGGAATTTCGTGGCCCTTGGTGGAGGGGTCCGAAATCAACCCTATCTCTTGTTTCCCCACACATACGTACTCTAAAAATATCCTATACTTATGTATTTTTTGAAATTACATGGGCCTGGCCCAATAATAAGGTGACGCAGCACCTAAAATAGCCTCGGGATGAAATTTATGAAGTGGCATCTTGTATATATTTCGTCCAAGGCTTCATGCACCCATTATGGTGGCTTCAAAGTCCTGAAATCATCACTTGTAACTCCGTTCTTGTTCCCCTTGCGCATGCCATCATCTCCATGCTTGTTCTTGCTCCAATGTTCATCCTTCTCCAAGCTAGGCCCTTCATTTGTAAGCAAAACAAATGTATCCAATTTAGGCAGCATCATATTCTCATGAACATTAGAATCATTACCAAGAAACGAAAGTACCTGGTAATTTAGTTGGCATGCACGAGCTCTAGTAATTGGTCCAGTATGTATAGCAGCAGGGCTGTGGGTGTAACAATTGTATTGATGTCCTCATCAGAGACCTAGCACCAAAGAAGAAAACACACTAGGAGTAGAAGTTAAGTCGTTAGGAATCATAGTGGCCTCACATGCCGTCTCAACTACCTCACTCACTACGTGTTGTGGCTCACTCACTCCCTCAAGGATGCTCTCACTCATATGTTTGGTGGAATCACTCAAATCGGGCTCAACCTCACATAGGATGTGTGGCATGCTCTCATGTGTGGGGCTAGTGGTGGTCACACTCATCCTCTCATAGGAAATGCTCTCAATGTCACGTACTGTGGAGTCACTCATGTCACTCATGGGGTGGTGGCTCTCCTCACATGGCACTTGGGGCATTTCTTCATATGTGGGTGTCGGAGAGATGTAGGTGCAAATGTCTCCATGCGCGGTCGCGTAGCTTGACTCGGAGGAGGAGTCCAATGATAGAGGCAAAGGTGTCCCGTCTTTCGATGAGATGATGGATATCGCTTTGGTGGAAGTCGACTTTGACGATCCGACTACGAACGTGCGAGGATGTCGCGCCTTAGCAAGCGCTAAACCAACTCCCAGAGGTTATTGACCACGCCGGAGCACGATCAACCTGACCACGAGGGTCTGTTTCCTGCGAGCAAACGAAGAACAAGCAAGAAACTAAGATTGCAATCTGGATATTGCGAATATAAGATGAAAGCTTTATTGATCAAGGTGGGGTTCTGTGATGCCTTTGTCTGGTCGGTGAACACAAACGAAGTACGCGAAGTTGCAGCTATGGCAAACTTTAATCTAAACAAAACCCCAAGTCCAAACGGTGCCCTAAGGGCTGTATATATGGAGGAAGAGAGGGGGAATTTCGTGGCCCTTGGTGGAGGGGTCCGAAATCAACCCTATCTCTTGTTTCCCACACATACGGACTCTAAAAATAGCCTATACTTATGTATTTCGAAATTACATGGGCTTGGCCCAATAAAAAGGTGACGCAGCACCTATAATAGCCTCTGGACGAAATTTATGAAGTGACATCTTGTATATTTCGTCCAAGGCTTCATGCACTCGTTATGGTGGCTTCAAAGACAGAAATCATCACTTGTAACTCTGTTCTTGTTCCCCTTGCGCATGCCATCATCTCCATGCTTGTTCTTGCTCCAATGTTCATCCTTCTCCAAGCTAGGACCTTCATTTGTAAGCAAAACAAATGTATCCAATTTAGGCAGCATCATATTCTCATGAACATTAGAATCATTACCAAGAAACGAAAGTACCTGGTAATTTAGTTGGCGTGCGTGAGCTCTAGTAATTGGTCCGGTATGTATAGCAGCAGGGGCTGTGGGTGTAACAATGGTATTGATGTCCTCATCATCCTCCCCTTCTTGAAATGAAGTCGTCCTCGACGGAAGCTCATCTTCCTCACCCAAATAAGGCTTCAAATCTGCAATGTTAAAAGTGGGACTAACCCCAAAATCTGCAGGCAGCTCAAGTTTATATGCATTATCATTTATTTTCTCTAACACCTTAAAGGGACCATCAGCCCGTGGCATGAGCTTTGATTTGCGCAAATCAGGAAATCTATCCTTACGCAAATGTAACCAAACAAGATCTCTAGGTGCAAACACAACATGTTTTCTACCCTTATCTCCAGCAAGTTTATATTTGGCATTCATACGCTCAATGTTTTCCTTAGTTAACTCATGCATTTTTAAAATCAATTCAGCACGTAATTTAGCATCAAAATTAACCTTCTCCGAAGATGGAAGAGGCAACAAATCAATAGGTGCACGACGTAGGAAACCATACACAACTTCAAAAGGGCACATCTTAGTAGTAGAATGCAATGAACGATTATAAGCAAATTCAATATGAGGCAAGCATTCCTCCCACATTTTCTTATTACTCTTCAAAACAGCCCTAAGCATAGTAGACAATGTTCTATTGACTACTTCAGTTTGGCCATCAGTTTGGGGGTGACAAGTAGTACTAAAAAGCAGTTTAGTCCCCAACTTAGCCCATAAACATCTCCAGAAGTGGCTAAGAAATTTAGTATCATGATCTGAAACAATAGTATTTGGCACACCATGCAAGCGAATAATTTCACGAAAGAACAAATCAGCAACATTAACAACATCATCGCTTTTATGACATGGTATAAAGTGTGCCATTTTCGAGAATCTATCCACGACAACAAATATGCTATCCCTCCCCTTCTTTGTTCGAGGTAAACCTAAAACAAAGTCCATAGATATATCCTCCCAAGGAACACTAGGTACAGGGAAAGGCATATATAAACCATGAGGATTGAGTCGTGGCTTAGCTTTTTGACATGTAATGCAGCAAGCAATAAAACGCTCAACATCCCGTCTCATCTTTGGCCAAAAGAAATGTGTAGCAAACACGTCCTGCGTCTTCTTCACGCCAAAGTGTCCCATTAATCCTCCTCCATGCGCCTCCTGCAACAACAAAAGACGAACGGAGCTAGCTGGAATGCATAGCTTGTTAGCACGAAACACAAATCCATCGTTAACGACAAACTTGTTCCACATTCTTCCTTCTTTACAATTCTGCATTACATCTTTAAAATCAGCATCATGCACATATTGATCTTTGATGGTCTCCAAACAAAATATTTTGAAGTCAAGTTGTGAAAGCATAGTATAGCGACGAGACAATGCATCAGCAATAACATTTTCTTTTCCCTTCTTGTGTTTAATGACATAAGGGAAAGTCTCAATGAATTCAACCCATTTAGCATGTCTACGATTCAGTTTAGCTTGACTTTTAATATGTTTCAAAGATTCATGATCAGAATGTATAACAAATTATTTGGGCCACAAATAATGTTGCCATGTTTCTAAAGTCCGAACAAGAGCATATAATTCTTTATCATAAGTAGAATAATTCAGACTAGGCCCACTCAATTTTTCAGAAAAGTATGCAACAGGTTTGCCATCTTGTAATAACACACCGCCTAATCCAATTCCACTAGCATCACATTCAAGCTCAAAAGTCTTATTAAAATCAGGAAGTTGGAGTAAAGGAGCATGTGTCAACTTATCTTTCAATACCGAGAAGGCTTCTTCCTGTGCGGTACCCCAAAGAAAAGGCACATCTTTCTTTGTAAGCTCATTGAGAGGTGCATCAATGGTGCTGAAATCTCTCACAAAACGCCTATAGAATCCAGCGAGGCCAAGAAAACTCCTCACTTGTGTGACCGTTTTGGGCTGCGGCCAACTCTCAATAGCTTCAATCTTGGCTTTATCAACTTCAATTCCCTCTGGAGTAACAACATAGCCAAGAAAAGATACTCGGTCGGTGCAAAAGGTGCACTTCCCAAGGTTACAAACAAACGTGCATCACGTAGAGCAATAAAAACAGCACGTAAATGTTCCAAATGTTCTTCCAAAGATCTGCTATAAGTCAATATGTCATCAAAGTAAACTACCACAAATCGTCCAATGAAAGCACGTAAAACTTTGTTCATTAATCTCATGAAAGTACTAGGTGCATTAGTTAACCCAAAAGGCATGACTAACCACTCATATAATCCAAACTTAGTTTTAAATGCTGTTTTCCATTCATCTCCCAATTTCATACGAATATTATGGTAGCCACTACGCAAATCAACTTTGGAGAATATTGTAGAGCCACTCAATTCATCAAGCATATCATCTAGCCTAGGAATAGGATGACAATAACGAATAGTAATATTATTAATGCCTCTACAATCAACACACATACGTGATGTACCATCCTTTTTCGGCACTAGAATAATAGGAATAGCACAAGGACTAAGGGATTCGCGTATATAACCTTTGTCGAGAAGCTCTTGTACTTGACGCATAATCTCCTTCGTCTCCTCTGGATTGGTACGGTATGGTGCACGGTTTGGCAGTGAAGCACCGGGAATTAAGTCAATCTGATGTTCAATCCCTCGAATAGGCGGTAATCCCGGTGGCACGTCTTGTGGAAAAACGTCAGCGAACTCCTGCAAAATGTTAGTGACAGCAGGAGGCAAAGAGGAGGCACGTCCTCGAATGAAAATAATGCCTCTTTGCACACAAAAGCATAGCAAACAGATTTGCTGAAATCTAGCTCATCAATATCAGATTTGGTGGCAAATGAACATGCACTTTTCAATTTAATTTCAGAAGCAACACTAGATGGTTTATTATTAGGCTTCATTTGTTGCTCAAATTCTTTTGCCACAATCTGATTTTCACTCTTATTCTTCTCCTGTTTTGCTTTATTAGCTCTATTAATATCATCTTTCAAAATGGAATCAGGAGTCATAGGAAGCAAAGTAATATTTTTATCCTTATGAACAAGAGTATAGTGATTGTTTCTACCATGGTGTACAGAATTTTTATCAAATTGCCATGGTCTACCAAGTAATAAGGAACATGCTTGCATAGGTACCACATCACAATCAACATAATCAGCATATGTAGAGATACTAAAATGCACACGAACAGTACGTGTTACCTTAACCTTGCCACTGTTGTTGAACCATTGGATGTAGTAAGAATGTGGATGTGGTCTTGTGGTGAGAGAAAGCTTCTCCACCATCTCCATGCTAGCCAAGTTATTGCACCTCCCTCCGTCTATTATGACGCGCACAGAACATTCCTTCACAACTCCCTTGGTATGGAACAAATTGTGCCTCTGATTTTGCTCAGCTTGTGTGACCTGCACACTCAAAACACGTTGAGCAACCAAACATTCATACCTGTCAGCGTCTTCAGGAGCCATGTATTGTGTCTTATGATCAGAATCATCTCCACCATGTTCTTCACATGTAATAAGAGCCAAAGTCTCCTCATCATAGTCACTAGCGGACTCATATCCACCACCCTCGGTAGCAATCATCACATGCGGAGATTTGCATTCTCTCGCATAATGACCTCCTCCCTTACAACGACGACAAATAATATCACTTGTGTGCCCTGTTGATGCCCTGGAAGAAGAAGAACTCTGTGCAGGCCCGGCAGGTGCGCTCTTGGCAGATAATGGTGGTTGTTCCTGTTTTCTTGTATCACGGCTGTAGGAGGCACCTGATTGAGGTGCTGGTGCAGTTGAAGTAGAAGATGCACACGGTGTCCATGATGAAGGTCGGCCTGCAGAAAAGTTAGTTCGCGCCAATGCTTGTCGATCCTGCACTTCACGTTCAGCTTTACAAGCAAGATGGAATAAACGAGTGGTATTAGTATACTCCTTATAGTCGAGAATGGTCTGAATCTCTCTATTTAATCCACCCAGAAAACATGCAAGCATAGCTTCATTCTCCTCAACAATACCACATCTAATCATGCCAGTTTGTAATTCCTGATAATATTCTTCTACAGAATTTTTTCCTTGTCTTAAACGCTGCAATTTTTGAAGCAATTCATGTTGATAATATGGTGGAACCCAACGCGTACGCATAGCAGTTTTCAAAGCAGCCCAAGTAGTTGGAATAGGATATAATCTACAATGTTCAGACCACCAGACACATGCAAAACTAGTGAAAGCACAAACAGCAGCAGCAACCCGTCTCTCCTCGGGATATTGTAAACATGTAAAACGTTGTTCAGTTTCTAACTCCCAAGCAAGATATATATCAGGAACATAGCTACCCTCAAATGGTGGAATATTCAATTTCAGTTTAGGAATATGGACATCATCTCGTACCTGAGGTGGTGGTGCAGGCCTACCATTACGAATATATACCTGAGGTCGACCTGCTGGTGGTGGTGCTGGTGGCTGCACGTAGTTCGGATTTTGATCAACCTCATCCTCATAATCTCCCACATAATCCTCCTCCTCCGCATCAGCAGCATGAGCCACAGAAGTATCAACAGCAGCACCAACAGTTTGGCCAAACGCAAGAGGAACACGGCTCGCTCGGCGGAGGTCTGTTTCGCGACGTGGAGGTAGTCGTTGTTGTTGTTGTTGGAGAGGTGCGTAAGGTGCAGCGGGTGGTGGTGGTGGAAGACGCGCGAGCAATTCATTAAACTTGTTATCGAGCTTTGTTTCGAACGTCTTCTCCATGCCATCTATCTTCTCCATGGCCTCTTCAAATCTGTTTAGCACATCTTGCACCTGTCCACTCATCATTTGCTGAAATTTATCATGCAAATCCTTATTCGTCATGTTCTCTCAGTCAGTCTCGTCGGCTTGTGATCCTGGCATGGTTAGCAGCAATAGAAACACACAAGAGTATGATCCTACAGACTACTAAGAAGAGGTGGTGGTGGGTGTCACAAATCCGTCAAGCAAATCTCAAATTCTTACCAGTTCTTACCCTGCAGCAGGCGGTGATCGGCAACCGTTGTAGTCAAAAACTCTCAAAGCTTGGATAGAGCGATTACCAGGGAGAGTCAAACGCACGACGTAGATGTATGTGGAGCTGGGAAGGCTTATAATATGGTAGCAAAAAGGGTCAGCAATAATCAATTCAGAGATGCAAAGTTGAATAAACGCTGAACGACGGTACTGTGCTGGTCCTAGGCTAGACTGTGCTAGAGACGCGAGCCTAGACACCAACAAAATCATGGCGCGGCACGTAAACAAGGGAAAAGCACACTCTGGATTTTTTTTGCTCTTTTTTTTTGCGCTGCTTTTTTTTGCGAAAAATCACTATAATGGCGAGTGTCTCAAAACTCTTCCTAGGTCAAACTGACAGGATGGGCACGAAATTTTTTCGACCAATTTTTTTTTTCGACTGCCCGGACCCAAAAACTGGAAACGGGTCCAAAAAAGTTCCTATAATGGCACCTGTCTCAAAACACTCAGAAACACCTAAAAATAGGATAGCCAGAAAATTTTTTCGACCAATTTTTTTTTTCCGAAACCTACTCCGGCAAGGAAACATGAATCGGAATCTAGATGGATCTCGAAAACAAACCTAATATGACAAGAACTCGGATTGGTGGTGGATATATGGTGGTAGATGGCAGCGGTGGTGGTATATGGATACAGATTCGAAGCGGTGGCGGATAAGCGGTGGTGGTAGATGGCAAGGGCGATGATGATGGTGCGGTGGCGGCGTGACAACTTATGACCAGAACTCGAAACTCTAAAAGACTAGACTCTAAGACAAGCAACTAGACACGACGATGCAACCGCAAATTCAACAAAGCAAAACCCTAAAAAGATTATGCAAAGGCTCAGATTGGTTCGGATATGATGAACTAACCCTAATTTTTTTGTGGCTTTTTCGTGGACTGTAGGTATGAAGAACAGACTCGATCTAAACTACGAAAAACTGTAAAATCTCACCGAGCAACCTGGAAATCTGATACCACTTGATAGAGGCAAAGGTGTCCCGTCTTTCGATGAGATGATGGATATCGCTTTGGTGGAAGTCGACTTTGACGATCCGACTACGAACGTGCGAGGACGTCGCGCCTTAGCAATCGCTAAACCAACTCCGAGAGGTTATTGACCACGCCGGAGCACGATCAACCTGACCACGAGGTTCTGTTTCCTGTGAGCAAACGAAGAACAAGCAAGAAACTAAGATTGCAATCTGGATATTGCGAATATAAGATGAAAGCTTTATTGATCAAGGTGGGGTACTGTGACGCCTTTGTCTCGTCGGTGAACACAAACGAAGTACGCGAAGTTGGAGTGATGAGGACATCAATACCATTGTTACACCCACAGCCCCTACTGCTACATATACGAGACCAATTACTAGAGCTCGCGCACGCCAATTAAATTATCAGGTACTTTCGTTTCCTGGTAATGATTCTAATGTTCATGAGAATATGATGCTGCCTAAATTGGATACATTTGTTTTGCTTACAAATGAAGGGCCTAGCTTGGAGAAGGATGAACATTGGAGCAAGAACAAGCATGGAGATGATGCCATGCGCAAGGGGAACAAGAACGGAGTTACAAGTGATGATTTCAGGACTTTGAAGCCACCATAATGGGTGCATGAAGCCATGGACGAAATATACAAGATGCCACTTCATAAATTTCGTCCCGAGGCTATTATAGGTGTTGCGTCACCTTTTTATTGGGCCAGGCCCATGTAATTTCGAAATACATAAGTATAGGCTATTTTTAGAGTCCGTATGTGTGGGGAAACAAGAGATAGGGTTGATTTCGGACCCCTCCACCAAGGGCCACGAAATTCCCCCTCTCTTCCTCCATATATACAGCCCTTAGGGCATCGTTTAGACTTTGGATTTTGTTTAGATTAAAAGTTCGCCATAGCTACAACTTCGCGTTCTTCGTTTGTGTTCAACGACCAGACAAAGGCGTCACAGAACCCCACCTTGATTAATAAAGCTTTCATCTTATATTCGCAATATCCAGATTGCAATCTTAGTTTCTTGCTTGTTCTTCGTTTGCTCGCAGGAAACAGACCCTCGTGGTCAGGTTGATCGTGCTCCGGCGTGGTCAATAACCTCTCGGAGTTGGTTTAGCGATTGCTAAGGCGCGACGTCCTCGCACGTTCGTAGTCGGATCATCAAAGTTGACTTCCACAAAAGCGATATCCATCATCTCATCGAAAGACGGGACACCTTTGCCTCTATCAAGTGGTATCAGATTTCCAGGTTGCTCGGTGAGATTTTACAGTTTTTCGTAGTTTAGACCGAGTCTGTTCTTCATACCTATAGTCCACGAAAAAGCCAAAAAAAATTAGGGTTAGTTCATCCCATCCGAACCAATCTGAGCCTTGCATAATCTTTTCTGTATTTGCTTTGTTGAATTTGCGGTTGCATCGTCGTGTCCAGTTGCTGGTCTTAGCGTCTAGTCTTTTAGAGTTTCGAGTTCTGTTCACAGGTTGTCACGTCGCCGCTGGCATATATCACCACCGCATCATCATCGTCGCTGTTGCCATATACCACCACCACATATTCACCGCCAATCCGAATCCATATACGCCACCACATATCCGCCGCCATCACGCCAATCCGAGTTCACCTGCAACATATATCCGCCACCTGTCCGTGTTCCACCAGATTCATCTCCGCCACCAGTCCGAGTTCCACCAGATTCATCTCCGCCACTAGTCCTAGTCCGAGTCTAGTAATTGTTGCATTGTTTTCTATTTCCAGATCACGCGATACTCCGAGTCGTGACAGAGAAGGACTCCCCAACTTCCGAGCCATCCGCAGAAGAAAAATAGTTCCAATTTCAAAAAAAAAATTCTGGCTAGGCAGTTTTTAGACCATTTGTAGACTTTTTCGAAAAAAATTTGTTGCGGAGCAAAAAAAAAGAGGAAAAAAAAGTGCAAAAAAAAGAGAAAAAAAATTCAGAGTGTGCTCCTCCCTTGTTTACGTGCCGCGCCGTGATTTTGTTGGTGTTCTAGGCTCGCGTCTCTAGCATAGTCTAGCCTAGGACCAGCACAGTACCGTCGTTGAGCGTTTATTCAACTTTGCATCTCTGAATTGATTATTGCTGACCCTTTTTGCTACCATATTATAAGCCTTCCCAGCTCCACATACATCTACGTCGTGCGTTTGACTCTCCCTGGTAATCGCTCTATCCAAGCTTTGAGAGTTTTGACTACAACGGTTGCCGATCACCGCCTGTTGCTGGGTAAGAACTGGTAAGAATTTGAGTTTTGCTTGACGGATTTGTGACACCCACCACCACCACTTGTTCGTAGTCTGTAGGATCATATTCTTGTGTGTTTCTATTGCTGCTAACCATGCCAGGAGCACAAGCCGACGAGATTGACTGGGAGAATTTATCGAACAAGGAGCTTCATGATAAGTTTCAGCAAATGATGACTGAACAGGTGCAAGATGTGCTGAACAATTTTGAAGAGGCCATGGAGAAGATCACTGGCCTTGAGAAGACGTTCGAAACAAAGCTCGATAATAAGTTTAATGAATTGCTCACGCGTCTTCCACCACCACCACCCGCTGCACCTAACGCACCTCTCCAACAACAACAACAACGACTACCTCCATGTCGCGAAATAGACCTTCGCCGAGCGAGCCGTGTTCCTCTTGCGTTTGGCCAAACTGTTGGTGCTGCTGTTGATACTTCTGTGGCTCCTGCTGCTGATGCGGAGGAGGATGATTATGTGGGAGATTATGAGGATGAGGTTGATCAAAATCAGCACTACGTGCAGCCACCTGTACCACCACCAGCAGGTCGACCTCAGGTATATATTCGTAATGGTAGGCCTGCACCACCACCTCAGGTACGAGATGATGTCCATATTCCTAAACTAAAATTGGATATTCCACCATTTGAGGGTAGATATGTTCCTGATATATATCTTACTTGGGAGTTAGAAACTGAACAACGATTTACATGTTTACAATATCCCGAGGAGAGACGAGTTGCTGCTGCTGTTTGTGCTTTCACTAGTTTTGCATGTGTATGGTGGTCTGAACATTGTAGATTATATCCTATTCCAACTACTTGGGCTGCTTTGAAAACTGCTATGCGTACGCGTTGGGTTCCACCATATTATCAACGTGAATTGCTTCAAAAATTGCAGCGTTTAAGACAAGGGAAAAATTCTGTAGAAGAATATTATCAGGAATTACAAACTGGCATGATTAGATGTGGTATTGTTGAGGAGAATGAAGCTATGCTTGCACGTTTTCTGGGTGGATTAAATAGAGAGATTCAGACCATTCTAGACTATAAGGAGTATACTAATATCACTCGTTTATTCCATCTTGCTTGTAAAGCTGAACGTGAAGTGTAGGATCGACAAGCATTAGGGCGAACTAACTTTTCTGCAGGCCGACCTTCATCATGGACACCACGTGCATCTTCTACTTCAACTGCACCAGCACCTCCATCCGGTGCCACCTCCAGCCGTGATACAAGAAAACGGGCACAACCACCATTATCTGCCAAGAGCGCACCTGTGGGGCCTGCACAGCGTTCTTCTTCTTCCATGGCATCAACAGGGCACACAAGTGATATTATTTGTCGTCGTTGTAAGGGAGGAGGTCATTATGCGAGAGAATGCAAATCTCCGCGTGTGATGATTGCTATCGCGGATGGTGGATATGAGTCCGCTAGTGACTATGATGAGGAGACTTTGGCTCTTATTACACGTGAAGAACATGGTGGAGATGATTCTGATCATGAGACGCAATACATGGCTCCTGAAGACGCTGACAGGTATGAAAGTTTAGTTGCTCAACGTGTTTTGAGTGTGCAGGTCACACAAGCTGAGCAAAATCAGAGGCTGATGAGGACATCAATACAATTGTTACACCCACAGCCCCTGCTGCTATACATACTGGACCAATTACTAGAGCTCGTGCACGCCAACTAAATTACCAGGTACTTTCGTTTCTTGGTAATGATTCTAATGTTCATGAGAATATGATGCTGCCTAAATTGGATACATTTGTTTTGCTTACAAATGAAGGGCCTAGCTTGGAGAAGGATGAACATTGGAGCAAGAACAAGCATGGAGATGATGGCATGCGCAAGGGGAACAAGAACAGAGTTACAAATGATGATTTCAGAACTTTGAAGCCACCATAATGGGTGCATGAAGCCTTGGACGAAATATACAAGATGCCACTTCATAAATTTCGTCCCGAGGCTATTTTAGGTGTTGCGTCACCTTATTATTGGGCCAGGCCCATGTAATTTCGAAATACATAAGTATAGGCTATTTTTAGAGTCCGTATGTGTGGGGAAACAAGAGATAGGGTTGATTTCGGACCCCTCCACCAAGGGCCACGAAATTCCCCCCTCTTCCTCCATATATACAGCCCTTAGGGCATCGTTTAGACTTTGGGTTTTGTTTAGATTAAAAGTTCGCCATAGCTGCAACTTCGCGTACTTCGTTTGTGTTCAACGACCAGACAAAGGCGTCACAGAACCCCACCTTGATCAATAAAGCTTTCATCTTATATTCGCAATATCCAGATTGCAATCTCAGTTTCTTGCTTGTTCTTCGTTTGCTCGCAGGAAA
>NW_025225291.1:0-34714 GCF_018294505.1 Triticum aestivum
CATCCAATCGATCGGCTTCAGTTAGCAGCAGTAGCGAAGGAATCGCTCAATCGGGTTCACTTAACAGCCATCGATCGATCGCTCGGGTTCAGTAACGCGTAGCCTACAGTGCAATCGCTCGGGTTCAGTTAGAGCCCAACGCCTCTAATGCGTAGCCTAGCGTCACCGAACCTTAAGTGTGTAGACCCTACGGGTTCGGGAGACATGCAGACATGACCGAGACGGTTCTCCGGTCAATAACCAATAGAGGCATCTGGATACCCATGTTGGCTCCCACATACTCCTCGATTATCTCATCGGATGAACCACGATGTCGAGGGTTCAAGCAACCCCGTATACTATTCCCTTTGTCAGACGGTATGTTACTTGCCCGAGACTCGATCGTCGGTATCCCAATACCTCATTCAGTCTCGTTACCGGCAAGTCACTTTACTCATACCGTAATGCATGATCCCGTGACCAGACACTTGGTCACTTTGAGCTCATTATGATGATGCACTACCGAGTGGGCCCAGTGATAAATCCCAGTCTCGATCCGTGTCAACCCAACAGACACTTTCGGAGATACCTGTAGTGCACCTTTATAGTCACCCAGTTACGTTGTGACGTTTGGTACACCCAAAGGACTCCTACGGTATCCGGGAGTTACACGATCTCATGGTCTAAGGAAGAGATACTTGACATTGGAAAAGCTCTAGCAAAACGAACTACATGATCTTGTGCTATGCTTAGGAATGGGTCTTGTCCATCACATCATTCTCCTAATGATGTGATCCCATTGTCAACGACATCTAATGTCCATAGTCAGGAAACCATGACTATCTATTGACCAACGAGCTAGTCAACTAGAGGCTTACTAGGGACGTATTGTGGTCTATGTATTCACACATGTATTACGATTTCCGGATAATACAATTATAGCATGAATAAAAGACAATTATCATGAACAAGGAAATATAATAATAATCCATTTATTTATTGCCTCTAGGGCATATTTCCAACAGTCCCCCACTTGCACTAGAGTCAATAATCTAGTTACATTGTGATGAATCGAACACCCATAGAGTTCTGGTGTTGATCATGCTTTGCTCGCGAGAGAGGTTTAGTCAACGGGTCTGCGACATTCAGATCCGTATGTACTTTGCAAATATCTATGTCTCCATCTTGAACATTTTCACAGATGGAGTTGAAGCGACGATTGATGTGCCTGGTCTTCTTGTGAAACCTGGGCTCCTTGGCAAGGGCAATAGCTCCAGTGTTGTCACAGAAGAGTTTGATCGGCCCCGACGCATTGGGTATGACTCCTAGGTCGGTGATGAACTCCTTCACCCAAATTGCTTCATGCGCTGCCTCCGAGGCTGCCATGTACTCCGCTTCACATGTAGATCCCGCCATGATGCTCTGCTTGCAGCTGCACCAGCTTACTGCTCCACCATTCAACATATACACGTATCCGGTTTGTGACTTAGAGTCATCCAGATCTGTGTCGAAGCTAGCGTCGACGTAACCCTTTACGACGAGCTCTTCGTCACCTCCATAAACGAGAAACATGTCCTTTGTCCTTTTCAGGTATTTCAGGATATTCTTGACCGCTGTCCAGTGTTCCTTGCCGCGATTATTTTGGTACCTTCCTACCAAACTTACGGCAAGGTTTACATCAGGTCTGGTACACAGCATGGCATACATAATAGATCCTATGGCTGAGGCATAGGTGATGACACTCATCTCTTCTTTATCTTTTGCCGTGGTCGGGCATTGAGCCGAGCTCAATCTCACACCTTGCAATACAGGCAAGAACCCTTTCTTGGACTGATCCATTTTGAACTTCTTCAAAATCTTATCAAGGTATGTGCTTTGTGAAAGACCTATGAGGCGTCTAGATCTATCCCTATAGATTTTGATGCCTAAAATGTAAGAGACCGTCGAAAATCTGAATGAAGAAGTTTGTCTAGCACTTGTTGTTTGCAACTAATCAACATAATTGAATATTATATCGAATGAGTAAGGAAGACAAGTAAAATTGTCAACAAACCTGGCTTGCAGTAGTAATCTGGGTCAATGTCACTACGACCAACAATCCAAAATGACTAGTGTCTGTTCCGAGGGCCGGAATTTTGAAAACCCTGTGAACTTTAGAGGTACTAAAGATTACCGAAATACATCTGAACCATTAATTGTAGGTAGCACTGAGCACACAACAAACCCTAATGACAGTCCTGCCTAATGAGTAATGAATCAATTAGAAAATGGGTGATGAGGAGTGGCTGCTGAGTGTTGAGGACGTATCTCAGGATAAATCGGGTTGGCTTGGTGGGTGCTGCACGCCTGATCCCTGAACGGACTGGGAAGGTAGGCACAGCGGCGCGCCTGGGCAGCGGTGACGCCGTTGGGCGAGCGGCTCCTGGCCTCCTGTTAGTCCGCGTCTCCTCCTAGAGTCATGCCGCCAGGGGACGGCAAGTCGCCGGCGAGGCAGGCGGCTGGGGGCGAGTAGAGATCGGAAGCGCGCAGTAGAACAGAGGGGAATCAGGGCCTGGAACGACCCAAAATCTCAGGGTGGGCCGGCCCACCTTGGGCACCCTGTAGAGATACACACCCGAGTGGCGAACATGCATTTTCAAAACTAATTTAGGAACATTGAGCTGACCAATTAAACAACTCTGTTTTAATAATATCATATTCGTATTTGAACAACTAAGCTTGTTTAGCTTGATGGGTGGAGCAGTGTTATTATGACACGAAGCACGTATTCTGATCGTATAGTGATCATAAAAGGGGGAAACTCTAAGCATATTTTTTTTAGCAAAAGAGGGTTTCCCCTCCGATTTCTATTAAAGAAACCACCACGGAACCAACATGATCAATTAAACCCTAAGCATGATCAATTAAACTATATTATGGCTGTGCCATGGCATATTTGAAGCTGCAAACCGGAGAAATGATATTTAGCATCCATCGTTTGCTTCGAACTAAGAACTAAATTCTAAGAGCTGAAAAGAAAGTATAGTAACCAAGTTAAGATCTATTTTCTGGTTGAGATTAAAAAGTTGAGGAGATATGAAGTACCACCTCTCTTGCGGTGCCGTGTAGGCATCGGGGGTGTGATGGTTGTCGGTGGCAATGAAGCAGATCTGCAACGGTAGACGGGTGCATCGGGGGATAAGTCCCGTTGCGGTGGAAGAGAAGGTCGTGTGACCGGCCCCGGCAAAGAGGACGACAACACCGATGAAGCGAGAGAACACGATGCAAGGCTATTGGTCCTTCGCCGTGGATGAGAAACGTCCATCTCTAGCAGTGGACGACATGGTCTTGGTAGGCGCTCCGGCCTGGTGGAGGACGCTGGCGATGGATGTGGTGGAGGACGGCGGCGATGGATGGGGTGGCGGACGGAGGCTGGTGTGGGGATGGGGTGTTCTAGCGCGGATGGTGTATGAATGGGAAAATGGAGGGAGAGGTACAGGGAACCATGTTTTTGGGATGCGCCTGTCTAAAATATGGGAAAGTTACGAACTTAGCCCCCGTTTAAAATTTGGACGTCTCGTCGGTTGGGGATAGGACGGTAATCTCGCATCTCGCCAATATTTTCCGAGAGCGATTTCGGGCGAGGAGAGGATGGTTGGCGCCCATGGTTGGCGCCCACGATGTATGAACGGGGCTGACAGGTAGGGCGGTTGTGTCACGTCTGAGTGAAGTTACGAACCTGCCCCTATTGAAAATATTTGCCTACATCAATTTCGGCCGAGTCGAGTTTGTTTTGCCGCCCACCATGTATGAATGGGTAATGGAGGGAGGAACAGAGGTCTTTCGGATGAGCTTGAATAAAATGTGCTTTGCCTCCCATGTTTGACGCCCACAGTGTCGGAATGGGCTCAGAGGTGGTCGTGTCACGTCTAATTGAAGTTACTAACCTACCCCTATTTAGAGCAGTGGAAATCGGGCCGATGGATTGTCCGTGTAATGGGTAGACAGTAATTTCCATCTCCCAAACACTTGGCTTCGGGCAGCTGACGTGGGAGTGTACATTTTGCCGCTTCTTTCGAATTTTGGGACAATAAGCATCTACGTTTACCCTGGCAACTAAACCCGAGTCCATTTTGTATTCCTATATGAATCTTTATAAATCATTCTATGTGTTTTTATATATCTTCAAAAGGACGACAAAGATGTATTCCACTATCAGATATGAATATGGCTTACAAATGCTGATACTCAAATTCAGAAGCTAGAATCCAGTTTAAGGTGAATTCGAATATTTGGAACACTTCATGTCCAACTCAAATGTCACACGCAACATAATGTGTACTCCCATTTAGATATGCACACAAGCGATGTATGAAGATTCAAATACCGAGTCAATCAACCAAGAATGTACAGAACCAGCAGACATATAAACACTTATAGAGTATATGGATCAATAATATCAACTAACATACATAGGCCAGGCCACTGTACTTTTTTTTGGCTACAACAACATCCTTTTTTTAGCCAGTATCTTGGCCCTTTCCGATGCGTGCCACTTATGGTCCATCTATACTACTACTATTGCTGAATTCACATTCAGCCCGATTGTCATATTTGTAGGTCTGGCACAACAATCCAAATGAAATGTCTCCGAGTCTTATCAATTAATACAGACTTGTGCTCAAATAAAATTACAAACCAAAAAACAAAAAAACAATTATTACATGATCTCTAAAACAAATGGTTTGATTGATTACATGAACAGACAACATAAAGGTTATTCAACGATGGAAAGAACATTTCACCTATGATTTACCAAGTAGGAATTTAATTTCCTTTTTTCCTTCAGGACCTTAACAATCTGGTCAGTCTCAGCTTGCTTCATTTTGAAATACACCAAATATTTAATGGTTGTCTTGAGTACTGCTTGTGATTGTGCTGTTTGCTTCCTCAACATGTCAACTTCATCTCTAAGTGCAGAAGCAGAATCTCTTTCTACCACTAGTTTAGCCTCTATAGCATCAGTAGTTGGCAATTCATAATGCACGATTGGGCCGGTGCCACTGCTGTGGGATGATGCAACGTCCATGGGGACCTCGCTCTTTGATCTTGGGCTAACCTGTTTTGCCATTAAAGTTTCGATTGGATTCAGAAAATCTGAAGTTAGCAAAACATCTCAACTGGGAGTTATAACAGCAAACCAGTTAAACAAACAAGGAATTAAAGAGTTTCAATTGGATGCTGAAAAGTAGTTATTAACATCATTGTAACCCGCTGTTGCAGCAGCAAAGCAGTTAAACAAACAATTAGATATTTAAGTTAAGGCAAACAGGTAATTCTTAACAGTAAGTATCAAACACATAGATAGGCGCAGTCTACAATATGATTAACAGGCTGTGGCATTATGTAATCAATAGCAAACTAAATTAAGCCAAGCAACGTAATTGAACAATTTTGCAATAAGTGGCTAATTAAAATTACGAGAAGCAAGTAACTGAACTTATGCTAGTTCTTTGTACAGGCGCACTACAACTTCTTTTTCGCTTACAAGGTTGTACGAAGGAGTCCATGGCATCAATTGCTTGGATACGCAGTCCCAATACTTCTTTCTTCCCACACTGCATGGGTAAGTCGAATGGTTAATCTGGTAAGATGGTGCATCCTTGATATGTTATATGAGGACGTGTAGTCAGACTAGTTGTAGCCACACACATCACACTGGCTTTTACTGTATATTTCATGCGATTACCTTTGGCATATCGAGATCTAAGTAATCTACAATAGGATGAAAAGACTGGCATCCTTCACATTATTGGCAAACTCACTTCATAGAAACAAGCAATTCAACCATTCTGTGGGTAAATCAAAAGCGCCACTGGAATATTTTTCACTATCCAATCATACACGCAAAAAGGGGCGACGCCACCATAGGGGCTGGTATGGGCGGCCGCCTCAGGTGGATGGAAAGTGTGCACCTAGTTTGAGTCATCCAGGTTGGCCCATGCTAGTTTTGTTTGTCCCAACGCACGAGCAGGCAATGTAAAAATGAAGAAAAATGTTTCAATCTGGATGGGCAAATAACATAAGTGCAAGGTAGGCCCTATAGCAGGCTCATGACCCAAACGAGCGCCTCCCATATCGATCGACAACAGGAAAAATCCCAATTCATTCACTCCAGCCTCCAGTCTGGTTCGCTCCTAACCTAGCCGCCGCTGGACAGACCGACACAACACTTCCTCGCACCCTCGTTGGAGGGCGGTCGCCGGGCTTCAAGCAAACGGAAGGACAAGAAGATGAAGATCCAACCCTGGGTGTAGCCTACGTGGGAGGCAGCGGCGGCGGCACGGGCATGGCATCGAGCTTGTGCAAACGGGCAGTCGCAGCTTGCAAGAGTAGCATGCGCAACGAGCAGGTACATCACATCCCTGATTATATCTAATCCAACTCTTCAATTTATGGCCAATAGTTAAACCTGACGGTGTTGTAAAAATGCTTGTATGTAGGGAATCTATGAGAAAATGAAACCAATTTCTACTTATTTTATAACTCCCCAAATCAATACTGAACTGACTGAATCTGATGTATCTAATCAAGTTTCCGGTGCAAACATACAAGCTCATGTTGTTCTTGAGCCTGAAGTGTCTAATGAACAGACTGCTAATGAAGGATTTGATGCAAACATTTTACATGGTCCTGGTGATGAACATATAGTGTCTAATGAGGGATCTAATGCAAGCATTTTGCAAGCTCATTGAAGGATTTAGTGTCTAATGATGATCTACTATGTTGAGAGAGACAAAGATTTGCAGGCATTGACGACAAGCAAATTATAATGCATTTTCATAGCTTGAGGAAATGACGAGGCCATCTACCAGAAAGTCCCCGTATCATGACAACATAGCATAAATACTTTTCTAATCTGTTGTTTGAAACTGTTGGCATACTTGTGCATGATAGATATATTGATATGCAGTTTGCGCACTGGATATACGTGCAATTACACTTCGATATTTTTAGCCAGAGAACGAATAATTCAAGCAGGTACACACCATGTTTGTAGTCCTTGTACACCATGTTGCATTTTGTGTTTTTTGGTGCTTGCATCATTTAGTGTTTCTAATCTGTACTACTTTGGATCATTAGCTGGTTTTCAAAGTGCATGTAGCTTCACATTTCTCAAGTTATGTTGATTTCCGGAGTGCAAGTGCCTTCGTATTTTTTAAGTTAAATGTTCGCCCCTGGTAACTTGAATTTGTGGATCAACCACTGCACAGAAATCATACACTAGTGCCAGTACGAATTAAATGAAATGCAGGGACTTACGCTAGCTCGTTGTACAGGCTCACTACAGCTCTTCTTGCGCTTGGGATGTTCCATGTACAAGTCCATGTTACCACTTGCTTGGATGTGTAGGCCTTGTGCTCCTTGCATCCCCCTCTGCATTTTTGACACGGCGAATGGTTGATCAAATAAGAGGAATCGACCTTGATGTTGTACCAGAGGACAGAGACTTACAAGGTTATACGGGTGTGCAGGATGCGTAGCAGATCCCGTAGCGCCATCATGCTTCGCTAGAAAAATGGATTTGCTTGTTTCAAATGATATCTCCAGAAGAAATAAGAGTTAAAGTCAGAGTTGCATAGGCGTGTAAGCTAAGAGAGAAGTGAATGGATATCCAAACATCATCGGAACAGTGCACAAGGGAGTGATGTGTGGATACCTAGTTCGGGCCGGCGTTTGGGCATGCTCGCCTAGCTAGAGTGCGGGTCACTTCAGAGCCGTTGAGGATGATGCGCTGGCGTTGGCTGGCCGCGCATGGATGCAGATCTTGAGTGGCAGCGGAGCGCTACGATGCGGTGGACGAGACCGTTGGTGAAGCCCCAACGGCCTCAGCGGGCGGAGGTGCGACGATGTGCTCGGTGAAGTAGCCCGGTTGAGCTGGGAGACGGCATCGATGAAGCGCACCTGATGCGGTGGAACTCGGTGTCTGTGAGGCGCGTCGGTTGCGGTGGCCGACGTTGTTGGTGGACCACCCGGTGTGGTGGACGAGGGCGTAGGTGAGGTAGCTCTGGTGCGTTGGTGAAGCGCGACTGTTTTTTTCATCGTCGTCGTCCGGCATAGAGGTGGGGAACGGTGGGGAAAGAGATGAGACAAGGGGCGATTCGAACTTTGCTTGGGTTGGCGGCGAATTAGGGATTTGAGCAATCTGGGCGCGGAAGGGAACAATGGAGAAGAGAGATTTTGCAGGGCTGGAATTGGGGCCGCCGGATATTTCAATCCGAAACGTGGAAGCGCGAACTTATTTTGTCGTCGTCCTTTTTGGGAGGGGGGGTGGCTGGGTGCTACGCGTCCGTCTGACACACGCGACCACCCCGACAGGACTATGCTTTGGTGCCTTAAGGCACCTGCCTTTGTGTCCATGACATGTGGGCCAAACAGGTGGCTGGCCCACATGTCAGCGACCCAAAGGCAGTTGCCTTTAAGGCACCAAAGCTGCATCCACCCCGACACGACCCTGGTCTGCCTGGTGCGCCTACATGTGGGAACGCAAACGAATCTTCTTTCATTTGCAAACGAATCTGTATGTACTACCATGCCCGTGTTTTCCTTGCAATAATTAGTCATTCGAAATGAGATACTCCCTCCGTTCACTTCTGTAAGTCGTTTCAGACAACTTAAAATGAACTGTTTTTGCACATTGTCTGAAATGTCTTCAAGATCTTATAAAAGTGAACAGAGGGAGTACTATAAATTAATTAATGAGGAGTTATTTGGAAAAAAATCGAAACGGTACCCACGCTAACGTGGACTAGAGTGTGTGTCACATAATTAGTTATTTGAATTAGAGTGTGTGTCACGTAGTTAGTTATTTGAATTAAGTGTGTGTCACGTAGCGATCTCCAATTCTAACGTGGATTTCGCATTTCACTGTATCCATGCTACTTTTTTAATACAAATTCATATGTATATGATGAACACCATGGTAGTGAGAAAACTTATGGATGGATTCAAACATATGACCTACAAAAAAGCACAACAAATTGAGTCAATGTCAACTTTTCGAAACTTAGTATGGCACGAATTCGAAATAATTACCCGTATGCCTAGTCCTCGGTTCAAATCTTACAATGTACACCGAATTGAAACATCGATATTAAGTCTCGTACTATGTACATTCAAATGTTGTTTTTAGCCCCCCACCCCCCCGCGCACAAACGCTACATACTTCCTGTATCGGTCAATCTTCCTCTCCTAACCACCTTAGGAAGCTATCGGTTTCCAACACACGTTCATTCTTTCTCTCCGTGTTTCGATCTTTAAGTCTCTCAACTACACAACCCATTTTTCCACTCTGTTACCAAATGTATTTTCCTCACACACCCGCCATTGCACCCCATGCCGAGCTCTCTCTCTCTCTCTCTCCCCCTCTCCCTCTCACCCTCTCGCGCTAAATACATGCATTGCCTATCTAGCCGCCCCAACCTCTCGTGCGCATGCATGCACGTTGTATATCTAGGTCACTCCCTTGAGACTGTCTCACTCTTTCTTCCACACGGCGGGCAACACTCGCTCAATCTTGCTCTCTTTATCTGAGTCTCGTTTAACCTCGTTGTCGGTGTCAAAACCGGCGGATCTCGGGTAGGGGGTCCCGAACTGTGCGTCTAGGCGGATGGTAATAGGAGACAAGGGACACGATGTTTTACCCAGGTTCGGGCCCTCTTGATGGAGGTAAAACCCTACGTCCTGGTTGATTAATATTGATGATGTGTGTTACAAGAGTAGATCTACCACGAGATCAAGGAGGCTAAACCCTAGAAGCTAGCCTATGGTATGATTGTTGTTCGTCCTACAGACTAAAGCCATCCGGTTTATATAGACACCGGAGAGGGCTAGGGTTACACAGAGTCGGTTACAATGGTAGGAGATCTACATATCCGTATCGCCAAGCTTGCCTTCTACGCCAAGGAAAGTCCCATCCGGACACGGGACGAAGTCTTCAATCTTGTATCTTCATAGTCTTGGAGTCCGGCCGATGATGATAGTTCGGCTATCCGGACACCCCCTAGTCCAGGACTCCCTCAGTAGCCCCTGAACCAGGCTTCAATGACGACGAGTCCGGCACACATATTGTCTTCGGCATTGCAAGGTGGGTTCCTCCTCCGAATAATTTATAGAAGATTGTGAACACCAGGATAGTGTCCGGCTCTGCAAAATAAATTCCACGTACCACCGTAGAGAGAATAATATTACACAAGTTCAATCTGCTGACGTATTTTGTGGCATGACATCACACCACTACCAAGCCTTTACTCGAATTGTTTTTATTGTACCACCTCAGCGCGTTTAGCGAAGCGGTTTCCTCGGCACGTCTTGTTGAAGCAGAGATCGTGTTCCCCTTATTCCGGGATTCCCATCAATACGGACGTGGGTAACCCAACCGCGCCATTGATTGCGGCGCTTGGGAGATAAGCGAGTTTTACCAGGCCGGTGGGGACACATGTTTTTGTCCGCCCATATAAGGGGATAAAGATCCAACCCTTTTACCTGTGCCTTCTTCCTCCTTGGCTTATCCATCTCTGTGAACTCGAGCTCCAGCGCCCAAGTCCGCACATCTCACCTCAACCTTCTCCAACTATGTCCGGAGCGGGAGGCAAGTGGATGGCCTCCTCCGTCACGGAGGGGCACATCCATAAGCTGCACAGCGCCGGATATTTGTCCAGCAACATCGCGCATCGGCTCCCCAACAAGGGGGAGCTCATCCCCACCCCCAGGCCCCATGAGAGGGTAGTATTTCTTCCCCATTTCCTCCACGGACTGGGCTTCCCACTCCATCCCTTTGTCCGGGGGCTCATGTTCCACTACGGCCTGGATTTCCATGATCTGGCCCCGAATTTCATCCTCAACATCTCGGCGTTCATCGTCGTGTGTGAGGCCTTCCTCTGCATCTAGCCCGACTTCGGCTTGTGGCTCAAGACCTTAAGTATCAAGCCGAAGGTTGTGAAGGGCAGCCAAGCGAAGTGCGGAGGCGCCATGGTGGGCAGGATGTCCCACGTTACTTGGCTTGAGGGCACTTTCGTGGAAACCATTAAGGGGTGGCAATCGGGGTGGTTCTACATCACCGAGCTGCGTGACCCTGAATGGGCAGCGGCCCCCGAATTCAGATCTGGCATCCCCACACGGCTCACCTCCTGGAAAGAGAGTGGCCGGACATGGGATGATTCGGAGGAGCTGACCGGACTCCAAGCCTGCATCCAAAAGCTAGTGGACAAGAAGCTCAAGCTTGTCAACGTAGTCCAGGTCATGCTCATCTGCCGGATTCTCCCGTGCCAACGACGGGGCTTCAATATGTGGGAGTTCGATCCGGCGCAGCACCAGACTTTGAGCGGGCTCTTCGACACTACATACGAAGATGTCTGGAGGGTGCTGTTTAAGGGTGCCGAGGCCCCCGCATCCGCTACCGAAGATCGCGGATTCAGCTCGCAGCATCCAGCTGACGAGGTAAGCGATTTTGCCCTTTACGGGACACTTGTTTTCCATAGTTTGACTCTATGCGGGATCTAAACTCCCTCTCGTTTGACAGGACTGGCTGGAGAAGGCCGAACAGACTATCTGTCCGCCCCCATTACCAGAGGACCCAGCGGACGCCCGCTTAACGGGGCTGCTGGCGTCGGCACCCCACGTGGTGCCGGAGAAGAAGGCCAAGAAGAAGGCCACGGGCACTCGGAAGAGTTCCCGTTTTTAGGTGTTATTGGATGATGACTCCGAGGGAGACTCCTCCCACAAAGGCGAGGAGGAGAAGAAGAAAGCCTCTCCCCCAGCGGGGGGAGGGAAGAAAAGGAAGGCCTCCCCAACGAGGGAGGCCGAAGGGTCCAAGAAGGGAAGGACTCTTCCCTCTGACTGCTTTGCCAACACCGGCGACGACGACGAGGATTGGCCCCCAAGGGCCAAGCCCCTGGCGAGATCGTAAGTATCCGGACTCCCGAATAACTTCATGATTTTTCTTTTCGCCACATGGTGTCTTTCTAATGCCGCATACAACCCTGCAGTCCGCCCAAGGATGATCTTCCCACTTTGTCAAGCGGGTCCTTGGGTGCGTCAGATACGGATTCCCTTCCGACCGCCTCCACCACCCGTGATGTGGACGATGCCGAGGTGGGATCCCGGGAAGGGACCTACCAGGAGGAGGAGGCCCCGGGGGTGTCGCAGAACAACCTCCCGGACTTTGCATCGGACTCGGCCCCGGAACCCATAGTGGCTCCGGAGTCCGGCGGGCGGCCCCTTCGTACGAAGGGCAAGACCGTGACGCCGGCAGCCTCCGTCCAACCGGAGGCGCCGGATAGCTTGCTGGAGGCGCTCAATGGCGCCTCCATCAAAGAGGAACACCACACTGTTATGAGTGCGGTGATTCAGAAGGTTCAACTCGCCAAGAGCGGGCTGACCGAAGCCTGCAGCAGCCTTCTAACCGACTTTGAGGTAAGAATTTCGATATGTGTAGAATAGTACCGCATAGACAGTAGCCCCTGATGCTCGGTTCGGTGTTCGGAAAGAAAAGCCGGACTGAGGATCTAAAAAGATATACGCAGGAGTCATAAAAAGTATGTCAATATGGGATTGCAGGCTGTGCTGCTGACCTCTGCCGCACTGACTGCGGAAGTCAATACTTTGAAGCAAGGCCTCGAGCGGTCCGAGAACGAGCTCGACCGTGCCAAGAAGCAGCTCGAGGACAATGAAGGTGAGTGTCACCTTATTAAAAATGTACCTTACGGAAAAGGATTTTGGTTGCAAGAAGAATGACAAGGATAACGTGGGTATTGCAGGGGCCACAAGCGAGGTGGCGACCCTGAAGGAGGCGGTGTCCGCGGCCGAACATAATGCGGCCACGGAACACACCGAGCGAGAGAGGCAGGAGGCACGGGTGGCGGAGGTACACCAAGAGCTCCGAGCTCTCGTGGAAAAACACGAGAGTTTGGTGCGTGACTCGAAGACTCGAGAGTCCGAGCTTGCAACGGCTCTTGAGAGTGCCAAAGCCGCTAAGGCAGAAGCCTATAAGGCCCTCCAGGAAGTCGAGGCGTTGAAGAAAATAGCGGCGGGTAAGGCATTTTTCATGCAAAGTAAGCATGTGAGTGTGAATTACCTATCACTTACCTGAATTCGGAGCTCTCCAGGAGCGTTCACAGATCTGCCCCGCAACGTGTCCGATGCTGCCGCTTTCTACAGGGCCGAGGAGGGGAGCTCGACGGAGAAGGTCTTCTGGTCTCAGTATGCCGAGGCCGGACATCCGGTGCCCCTTAGCGACCAGCTGAAGCAGCTGGTCGAGCTCCACAAGGTGGCCGAACAGGCCATGAAGGGCCTCATAGTTCGGCTATGGCCTAAGGAGGCCATGCCTGGGAGCTACTTCGGCCTGGTGCGGCGGCTGGTGGATGCGTGTCCATCGGTTGAAGTCATCAAGCACTCCGCCTGTATTGAAGGTGCCCGTCGGGCTCTTGCCCGCGCAAAGGTGCACTGGGGCAAGATGGATGCTCAGAAGCTTGTGACGGACGCGCCACCGCAGGGCAAGGAGCATCGCACGCCCGAGATGTATTATAAGAGTGTCCTGAAGGGTGCCCGCATTATTGCGGGTGAGTGCTCCAAAGATGTAATATTTGAGTAGACTCGCATTTTGTTATCCCGTGCGCTGAAAACTTGCTTCATATGCGCTAAGCAACGCTTGTTAATTTAAAATATTACCTTCTGTGCGGGTGTTTATCAAACCTGAGAGATGGCAAGTCGTCGGCTTCAGCCCCCATGCCACGAGTGCTGGGGTGTTCGGGATAAATTTGAGCACTCTTGTTCCCATTTTTGGGTCCATCTAGGGAGGCGCTCAACACAACGAACAAGGCAACCGGACTTATAATGCTTGAACACTCTCACTTAGCCATAGAATTCTATAATTTTAAATTTCGGCAAAGTCCCTAGTATTCGGAAGGCTGAATTTGGGGCGCTATCCACGCCTGGGCCGGACAAAGCCGGCTCCTCGCTCTAAGCGGCATAAGTCTTTAGGGACTCGCAAAAAACCTCTCGAACAGCGACCAGCTCTCGCCTCATCATGACGGTCAGTTTTAGCTTTCTCCACTCAGGCGCTCGCCCAGCTCAACTGGGGCGCAATCGCAGTGGTTCTCCCAGTGCTACCTTAGCCGATACAACGGAACGTAAGGTACCAAAACATGGGAGCCGGGCAAACCCAACTATTGACCCAAGACATGATTCAGAGCTGATGCATATAATGCTATAAGTTCGGGGTGCCGCACTTGTGAAAGTGTTCGGACTTATCACACCATGATGCGGGAAACGTAAGCCCCTGGTGTATTTAGCCGTACCAAAATGTACGGATGCAACATGTCATAAATGAACATATGTATAAGAAAGAAATGCAATTGGAAGCAAAAAGGTGCTGCATTACTTATTCAAGAAAAAACTGCTGTGAGTGCAGAACGATACAAATGGTGCGATAAGCAAGGGATGGGACTATTAAACATGTCCCCCTCCTGGGGTAGGCTGTAGAATGGTGTATGAAACAGATTTAATGCTCGTAATGGAGACCACCTAGATATTCGTTGTAGCCTTTCTCCTTCCCTGGCTGTTGCATCGTGAGTTCGGCAGGTCTGCTGCCGGACAGGGCCTCTGACGAACGGAGTCCTCTGGGTAAAAATAAAAAGGAAAAGGAAAAAAAAGAACGACACACTTGAGAGCCCCTGGTGTGGTTGAGCCACATTCTGGGCCTATCGTGGTCGTGCCCCTCTCCCCATGCCCATGGTATCTCCAAAGCGTAATGGTGTACGCGAAGGACCTATCTTGACGTTTTGCAGGGGCTGGGGTTGGGGCCGCACTGCTACGTGTGCTCGGAACGTGCCAGGTGATCTTGTTGTAGGTTACTCCGGGCGCGTTTAGCCGTGTCCGGTCGCTTAACGGCCGGACTCGAGAATTGCCTTAAGAGGCTGCACTGTACTTCTGCCACGAGAGCCGCTGTATGTTCCTCCGTTCGGAGAGAGCGTTCAGTGTTTCCGTTGACCGTGATGACTACTCGAGGGCCTGGCATCTTGAGCTTGAGGTATGTGTAGTGCGGCACCGCGTTGAACTTTGCAAACGCGGTACGTCCGAGCAGAGCATGATAGCCGCTGCGGAATGGAACTATGTCGAAGATTAACTCCTCGCTTCGGAAGTTATCCGGGGATCCGAAGACCACTTCCAGTGTAACTGAGCCTGTACAATTGGCTTCTACACCTGGTATGACGCCTTTAAAGGTCGTCTTGGTAGGTTTAATCCTTGAGGGGTCTATGCCCATTTTGCGCACTGTATTCTGATAAAGCAGATTCAGGCTGCTGCCGCCGTCCATCAGGACTCTGGTGAGGTGAAATCCATCGATGATTGGGTCTAAAACCAATGCGGCGAATCTTCCGTGGCGGATGCTGGTGGGGTGGTCCCTTCGGTCAAAAGTGATCGGGTAGGAGGACCATGGATTGAACTTCGGGGCAACTGGCTCCATCACGTATACATCCCTGAGTGCACGCTTCCGCTCCCTTTTGGGTATGTGTATTGCGTATATCATGTTCACCGTCCGCACCTGTGGGGGGAAACCCTTCTGTCCTCTATTTTTCGGCGGTCAGGTCTCTTCCTCGTCATCGCTATGCAGCCCCTTGTCATTGTTTTCGGCAGTTAACTTGCCTGCCTGCTTGAATACCCAATAGTCCCTGTTGGTGTGGTTGGCTAGCTTTTCGGGGGTGCCATGTATCTGGCACGAGCGGTCGAGTATTCGGTCCAAATTGGACGGACCCGGAGTAGTTCTTTTGAATGGCTTTTTCCGCTGACCGGGTTTAGAGCCTCTGAATCCGGCATTGACTGTCGTATCTTCACTATTATTTCCGTTAATGCGGCGTTTGTTTTTGTTGTGACGCGACCTGCCATTATGGTCCTTGATATCCGGAATGCTAGAATTTTTGCTGAGGTTGTTGCTGCGTGCTAGCCAGCTGTCCTCACCCGCGCAGAAGCGGGTCATGAGTGATGTGAGGGCTGCCATGGATTTCGTCTTTTCCTGTCCAAGGTGCCGGGCAAGCCACTCGTCGCGGATGTTATGTTTGAAGGCTGCGAGGGCCTCCGCATCTGGAGAGTCGATGATTTGGTTTTTCTTGGTTAAGAACCATGTCCAAAATTGTCTGGCCGATTCGTCTGGCTGCTGAATTATATGGCTTAGGTCGTCAGCGTCTGGTGGTCGCACATACGTGCCTTGGAAGTTATCGAGGAATGCGGCTTCCAGGTCTTCCCAACTCCCAATTGACTCTGCTGGCAAGCTGTTAAGCCAATGCCGGGCTGGTCCTTTAAGCTTGAGTGGGAGATATTTGATGGCGTGAAGATCATCACCGCGGGCCATGTGGATGTGAAGGAGATAGTCTTCGATCCAAACCGCGGGGTCTGTTGTGCCATCGTAAGATTCAATATTCACGGGTTTAAACCCTTCGGGGATTTGATGATCCATTACTTCATCTGTGAAGCATAGTGGGTGTGCGGCGCCTCTGTATTGGGCGATATCACGGCGAAGCTCAAAATAGCTTTGTCTATTTTGTTCGGCCCGGCCGGACTTACTATGTCCTGCGCGACGGTTGTCGTCACGTATCATGGGGCGCCCACGCGATCCATAGATGATCTTGATTGTCTTGCCTTATCCTCCAATATATCTCGCAAGTCCGGAGCGTTCCTCTATGGCCTTGTGCTTTTCGAGCGATGCCGGGGTACGGTTCTAGTGAAGGGCCTAGAGGCCTCTCTGTCGCGACCACGGGGTGGTCGGTCAGCCTTATTGTCTGCTGGTATGCAGGTTCATATGCCTCCTCCTCTAATCGGGGGAGCAACTTGCGTTTAGGGTAGCTTTTGGAGGGGCGTTCGAGCTCATGCTCTTCGGCCGCAAGGACTTCAGTCCATCTGCCGGCTAGCAGATCTTGATCAGCTCTAAGCTGTTGCTGCTTTTTCTTGAGGCTGTTTGCCATGGCCATAAGCCTGCGTTTAAAATGCTCTTGTTCGACGGGATCCTGAGGCACGATGAATTCGTCGTCGTCGAGGCTTGCCTCGTCTCCGGAGGGAGGCATATAATCCTCTACCTCTTCTTCTGCCGCTCTCTCATGAGGGCTGGCGTCTCCGTCCTCCTGTGCTGAATCTTGCTGGAGTGGGTTGTCTTCGGCACTGTTTGGGGTGTTATTATCTCCGGTGCTGGAATCTTCATTCTTGCTGTGGCGGGATTTAGAGCGGCGCCGCTGATGCCGGCGCTTGGGCTGTTTCTTGGAGGGGTCTTCCTCCGCTGTTTCTTCGCCATTCCCATCCTTTGGGATATCCACCATGTATATGTCATATGATGAGGTGGCTTTCCAGTGCCTGGTAGGCGCTGGTTCTTGGTCGTCTCCGACATCATCGTCCATACCGTCGATGTCTTCGGAGTCGTACTCTAGCATGTCGGTTAAATCGTCGACAGTGGCTACTAAGTGGGTGGTGGGTGAGCTTTGAATTTCTTCATTGTCCGCATCCCAACCGTCCTGACCGCAGTCCGGCCAGGGCTCTCCTGATAACGAGAGATACTTTAGCGAACTCAAGATGTCGCCGAAAGGTGAGTGTTGAAAGATGTCCGCAGCGGTGAACTCCATGATCGGCGCCCAACCGGATTCGATTGGAGGGGGCGCGGGAGGCTCGGAGTCCGGCGAGGAGTCCAGCACCTTGGAGTCACGGGCTTCATGAGGGACAAGATCAGTGTTCGGCTCTATCGCCGTAGAGGTTGCAGCCCCCGACGCGGTGTCTAGTCATGCGTCCTCGATCTGCGCAGCCGGCTCTGAATTGAAGATCGGAGCGGACTCGAGTGCGGCCTCCACGATACTGTCCGGCTGCAGAGCTAAATCATGCTCGTCGTGACAGTGCGGCACGCTCGGCTGTGGATCGAATCCATCGAGGATCAAGTTCCCGCGGATATCAGCCGTGAAGTTCAAACTTCCAAATCTGACCTGACGGCCAGGGGCGTAGCTTTCGATCTGCTCCAGATGGCCAAGCGAATTGGCCCGCAGTGCAAAGCCGCCGAATACGATGAACTGTCCGGGGAGGAAGGTCTCACCCTGGACTGCGTCGTTGTTGATGATCGAAGAAGCCATCGAGCCTATCAGTGACGACACAGAGGAACTCTCAATGAAAGCACCAATGTCGGTGTCAAAACCGGCGGATCTCGGGCAGGGGGTCCCGAACTGTGCGTCTAAGTGGATGGTAATAGGAGACAAGGGACATGATGTTTTACCCAGGTCCGGGCCCTCTTGATGGAGGTAAAACCCTACGTCCTTCTTGATTAATATTGATGATGTGTGTTACAAGAGTAGATCTACCACGAGATCAAGGAGGCTAAACCCTAGAAGCTAGCCTATGGTATGATTGTTGTTCGTCCTACGGACTAAAGCCATCCGGTTTATATAGACACTAGAGAGGGCTAGGGTTACCCAGAGTCGGTTACAATGGTAGGAGATCTACATATCCGTATCGCCAAGCTTGGCTTCCATGCCAAGGAAAGTCCCATCCGGACACGGGACGAAGTCTTCAATCTTGTATCTTCATAGTCTTGGAGTCCGGCCGATGATGATAGTTCAGCTATCCGGACACCCCCTAGTCCAGGACTCCCTCACTCGTTTTCTTTCACACACAAATGATATATCTCCCTGTTCGGGCCTCGATCGACACACTCTATAGTCTCTCACGCAGATTGTCTATCTAGGTCAGTCCATCCAAGCCGCCTCCACTCTTTCGACCTCATGGTGGGCCACGCTCACTCAATCTCTCTCTCTCTCTCTCTATCTCTCTCTCTCTCTCTCTCTCTCTCTCTCTTTGTATGTCTCGATTGACCTCGCTCTTTCTCGGACAAAAATGATATATCACCATGTTTGAGCCCAATTCGGCCTATTCACATTGTATACTCTCTCACTCACATTGTCTATCTAGGTCACTCTCTCCAACCCGTCTCACTCTTCCGATCGCACGGCGACCCTATGTGATTGGTTGACCTTGCTTCCTCCCACGCACAAAATATATCTACATGTGTGTGACTGGATCATCTCTCAAGATCTATCTTATAGCCCTCACCCTTGCCAAAAGCTCAATCTGATAATATCTCTCCAGAGCATATATATTTGTTCAATGAATGTCGGACCACACTCACTTTGTCTCTCTATCTATATGTCTCTCGATTGACCTTGCTTTCTCACACCGTATCTTCCACGCATTGAAGCTACTACCTCTCCATCCCTCGCAAAGCCGGACCTATTTACATTGTGAGGGGCACTCCAACCTTGGATTAATTTGTGTAGGCATTTATTCCGGTTGGTTTAGATTATATTTTCGTAGCATCCGGCCCACAACTACTCCAAACACCATTGCAACCCACGCAACTCCCCTAGTTGATCTCCCTCTGGCTTGGTCATTGCTCTCTCGCACGTCCTTTCTCACCTTCAATGTCGCACCATGGTATTATTGAAAAAACTATGTTATTCTCTTTAATTATTATAAATAAGCTACAAAACTACACACCAATAGTCCACTTGGAATGGAACAAATTTCGACCCACAAATTAAAGTGCTACAAACAACACACTGAGGGGCCCACATGTCATGAAACAAATTTGGACCCATATACAAATTAAAAAATAAAGGTCGGGGATCGAACATGCGACCGGGCCTTCAAGCCGCACGTCAATAGGCAACATACGCAGAATAGCAATGTTTGTTGTACCCCCCTTTGTTCACATAATGTTTTTATATTACCACAGCCTAATTAATGGATAACATGTAATATTATTTTTAGTACTATTCGCCTTCACTTACTGGTGGGTTCCATGTGTGCTCTCTCTCTCCTTCCCTTCTGCGTTTAGACGCACGGGCAAACAGGAAAAACTCGCGGGCGATGTTGCCGTTGAACATTTCTGGAGGCGTTCACAAGTCACGGCACCAGTTTCACGTACTAGCAGCACTAGTCAGTGTGTACGTGCAATGCACGTTAATTTGGAAGTATATTAAGTGCATGCGGATATTAAGTACTAGGATATTATTTGAGTGTTGTTATGTGATTAGCACTATTTTTGGCATGAAATTAACTTCATGCTAAACGTGTTGAGCGCTCGACATTAAAGCAGTCTAGGTCGTTGGATGACAAGGAATACATGTGGCTTGATGACGTTTTATATTTAATTTGATATGACTCTAGTAGAGCATTCAATCGATCAAACTATAGATTTCGTTCAGGCTGACTCCGACTTTAAATTATATGACGATCGATATAAAATAAACGGAAATGATAAACATTCGGATTTTAAGCATGGCAATCCGAATGTTTTTCATGGCAAATTTAGATTACGCGGCGGCGGCAGGGGCGTCTCGCGGTGGGAAGCGGCTCCTCTGCCGTGCTCTGTGTGTCGTCGGGCCATTGACCGACGGCGACGATGGCGTCTTGCACCATTGTTGGCGTACTCCTGGACGTTGGCCTAGCTTCAAGGAAGGCCAAAATGTACTGGACTTCGGAACGAGTCAACTGGTGGGAGGAGGCGACTGGTGCTGATGCAAGGAAGCGGTCGATGACAGACATCCATGCTGCTGAGGGGGGCACTGGCACCCGCGCGGGGACAGGCGTTGTCAACGGCGCGACGGAGACATTCGTGTGCACGGGCACCGGCACGGGCACGCACGTTAGTGCACGCACCGGCGCATGCGCTGGCAGGTGCACGGGCACCGGCACGGGCGTGCGCGTCAGTGCACGCACAGGCGGATGCACTGGCAGGTGCACGGGCACGTGAAAGTCGGCGGGGACCTCGTGGTACCCCGTGGGATCAAGCTTGGCGACAATGTGCGGCTCCCGGCCCATCAATGCCACGGGGATGGGTGCTGGCGCAGTCGGGGCGACGGGAGCCGGAACGGGAGCAGGGACAGGAGCGGTGTCTTCCCGCAAGGCCAGTTCAAGCTCGTCCCAAAGCGCCTTATGTTCTTGAGACTGCGGTTGGGTGTCTTCCTTGGGAAATGGAACACTAAGGGCAGACCATCATGATGCGGCATGGCGCACGTTTAGGTCAGGCTAGTTGGAGGTAGACGACAGGAGAATCGGAGAGGAAGAGAGAAGATTGTAGCGATACCGGGTAGTGCGGGGTTGATTTTAAATTACAGCGCTGGCGACATTAAAAGTGGGAGCAGTTGGGACAACGGTGGGCGGCGGAGCCTGGTCAAAGGGCTCGCCTCCCGGTGAGCCAGCACAGCGGTCTGCTCACACGCCTCCCTGACAGCCTGCGCAGCGGTCTGCTCGCACGCCTCCCGTCGACTCAGACGCTTGCTCGGACGGCACCTGCCGATGAGAAGTGGGGACTTGTGGCGGCATGTAAACGCCCACCGTTTCAATAGTGAAAGCGTTCGCCTTAACATGACAGGTCTTTGTTCCAAAATACCTTGGCTCTTCATTTGTGCAACTTGTCATAAGCAACTTGTCTCAAATTGAAGAAAAAACTTACGAAGTAATATTTGTGCCATATCATGTGACCATGCTCAGTTTCATGAATTTATGCTTACTTTTGGATTTTCTGAAATTTAAGATCCAGGATCCAAAACAATATCATAACATGCATGATGCAATAAATTTTCAAGCCATACATCTATCCTGTTGTATTTCTTAAGAAAGAATTTGGTCAAACATTTTGCTTAGTTAGACTTCAGACAAGTTATATATGCAGAGTAAAAGGATAATCCCTCCGTACCAGTGCATTTCCTGATATATTAACTCAAGTACTAGGCACAAACAAACGGGCTCAATTCTGTACTCATCCTGGTGTAGTAGTAGTAGTACTAGGCAATGCAGTTGACGGGTGACCTTGACGAGCGGCGACCGAGGGAATTGAACCATGCTCGGCACGGTAGGTAACGTTGTCTAGTTACTAAAGCATCCCTCCGTTGTTCATCGGTAGTCATTATAGACCGGGGACATGAGGGGAATTTCCTAGGGCTCGAATTCTGGCCGCCAGATATTTCGACTTGAAACGTTGAGGCTTGAATAGTTGGGGTTGCCCAATGTGCGTACCACGCACGCCACCGAAGGACACGAGCCCGTTTTTTTTATTTTTATTTTTTTTAGGATCAACACGAGCCAAGGTTTGGCTGGTACGCCGTTGGGTCCTACCATTCGAGAATACGAAAGGAACCTTTTGAATTTCCGAACGAATCTATGTGTATTACAATACCCGTATTTTCCTTGCAAATACTAATCTCAACGTGGTAATTGATTTATGACGAGTTGTTGAATTAGAGTGAGTTTGTGATATAGTGATGTCAACGTGGATTTCACATTTCATGGTATCCCTAGTAAGTTTTCCAATGCAAATTCAAATTTAAAAGATGAACAATATGGAGGTGAGAAAACTTTGTATGTATCAAGCATATGACCACACACACAGACACACACACACACACACACACAGAGAGAGAGAGAGAGAGAGAGAGAGAGACACGAACACAACGACAATCCAATAAGCATAGTGCATCTATTTTTCCAAACCATGCATGTATGACACGAATTCAAAAATACTCCTTCTATTCCTATATATTAGTCTTTTAGAGAGTTCAACAAGTGACTACATACGGAGCAAAATGAGTGAATCTAGACTCTAAAATATGTCTATATACATCTGTATATGCCAGTCCATTTGAAACCTCTAAAAAGACCAATATTTAGGAACGAAGGAAGTAAAATGTAAGACATCCATGGTCCTCAGTTCAATATTTAAAATGAACATGAAACTGAAACATGAACATTAAGTCTAGTACTACAGTACATGCAAATGTTCTATTTAGGCGGAGCTATGATTGTCGGTGGTCAACCCCTCGACCTTAGATAAAATTGTGGAGCTCTGTTTATGGTTGTTTAGATTATATTTTTCCCCAGCCTCCCAACCATCGATTGGTTGTGCACCCCCACCCCTCCTCCCTGGGAGAATATCATGTGACCCCATAACTTAGATGCTATATGCCGATACGAGTTGCTTGGAGCTTGTAGATCTGTGATATAGCAGCTCACATGATGTGTCTTAATATTTTTGCAGGAAACCTTGATGAGTTTGAGAATTGCACACAATTTGTACAAAAACTACTCAGATGCCCTTTGATCCCATATCCAACGACCTCGAAGCTCGTATCACTGTAGCATCTAAGATGAAGGAGGACATCACATTCTCCTGTATGTAAGAATACCATGTGCTACCACACCTTAGATGCTTTGGTGATACAAGCTCTATGGAGGCGTTGCATTTGTGACCCAACACCTCCTCGGTGGTTCGAATGGTTTTTTGCAGAAAAGCCCCAAAAGAGTTCGGCCACTTCTTACAAGCACAAAGACTGCTCAGATGCCATTGGAACTCAGATCAAATGACCTCCAAGCTCGTATCACCGTAGCATCCAAGCTGCGATAGCACCTTATGTTTTCTCGCACGGGAGAATATGAGGTGCTCCCGCACCATAGATTCTATGGTGATACGAGTTCACTGAGATCTAACGGCCCAGAGTAGGAGGTTTGAATGTTTTTGGAATATACGGCTGATAGAGTTTGGGAAATGCGCAGAAAGTACAAGTACTACGCATGTGCCATCTGATCACTGATCATACGACCTAGATGCTCATTTCACCGTAGCGGGTAATTAAGCTACGGGGAGCACCTAATATGAGCAACGGGGAGCCGTTGGATCGAAGATGCAGCGGCACACATGAGGCCTGAATGTTTAATTTGCAAAAAAAACCTTTGGAGAGTTTGGAAATTGCGCATAATTACAAAGACTACTCCCAATCCATTGGATCTCACTTACAACGGTGTAAAAACTTGTATCACCAAGTATCTAAGCTGCGGGGTGGATGTGATATTCTATGCCGCTGTCATTTTAGTTCGTAAACTTGTAAAATACATGTAACTCGTGCCATTACTTGTCTAACCGTGCAAAGTGTTTGTTCAAAAAATCCATCCTACACTGAAATATCGGAACAACACATGGGGGTCCCACTTGTCATTAATCAAATTTGGACCTAAAACTGACAAATCTGAAACACGAGATTTGAACTGGAAACCTGGACTACAAAGCGTAAGTCGATAGCCTGAAAAAAGAAACGGTTGTTGGCTTTGTCCCATAACTTGATTATACAGTACTTGCGTTGAGTAGAGTAGAGGGAGTGCCTCGTCAACACGTGCATGACTGTTGTCTCACTTACTGGTGGGTCCCAGGTCTGTGATCTCAATCTCTCTTCTCTCCATCGTCTAACCTTTGCACGAGCACACACGAAGAGTGGCGCTAGCTTGTCGTGGTGTTATTACAACTAAAAAAATCTTGGAAAATAGAAGAATTGCCTAGAACAAGAGACGTTGTGGCTGGTCTAGACGGAGCTAACCACATCTATCCTCCCTGCCACATTTGCATGATGAAGTTGTGTGGCTAGTGGGGTGTTTTCGACCGACTGGCTGGGTCCCGAGGTCGAACCATACGTACTACGACTGATACAGTATATTTTTACACGCACATTTTTCCTCTGTGCCGAGACGTGGCACACCCTACCGTGCGGTTTCGGGGTCCTCCCGGGTGGTGCACGCATATATTCTTCCTGACGTGGGACGCCCTACCGCGCGTTTTCTGGGTCCTCCTCGGTCGTAGCACCGAAGCAAGTAAATGAGTCGTCAAATCACGAAAGACCACCTTTCCCGCCGAGTACATTAGTGAAGCACGATGGCTAGCTAATTGGGCTAGTTCGACCGATTAGCTAGGCCGCCGCCACATTTGATTTTTCACCCCTTTTTTTATCTACTTGCCGGCAGGTAAATTTAAATATCCACTGCGGCGTTGCTCTGGTGTTTGGGTGCGGCAGGATTTTTAATTTTTTGATTGACGGGAGCAGGCGCGATAGGATTTTTAATTTTTTGATTGACGGGAGCAAGCACAGCAGCAATTAGTCACGATGACTCCGCCTGTAAAACCCACTGCTCCCTGATGTGAGAAGTCGTCGACTGGTGTTCTACCGTGGTGAAAACCAAAAGATTCCCCGCTCCTCGGCTGGCTCCCTCCGCCTTCCCGTAGATTGCATTGCCTTTCAGCCGTTTTGTCCGCTTTGCTTCCTCTCCCCATTGCTTCTACCTGGTGCCATGGCGGCGCAGCAGATCACGGAGTCCGAGGTGAGGCGCGTGACACAGGAGCTCCATGCCAAGGATGCGGAGCTAAGGGCCAAGGACGAGTGACATGCTCCTCCGTTATGTGTGGGAGTTCACGGAGCTTCAAAAGCGGCAGGCGTCCACCACAAAGATGCTCGAGGCGTCGGCGGCGTTGCTGCAGAAAGCGGGAGATACGATAGGCTATCAGGGAACCGGCCGGAGCGCGAGCGGGGTGATCGTGACGAGGTCCAGGATTGCCTCAGCCACTTGGTTAACCAAGTTGCCACACACGTGTTGCGGCTGTGCGATGCCTACCGTCGTGCCAGCGCGACGATGCCAGCCGTCGGGCTAAACCCGTTCGACCACCCGGTCGACTTCAACGAGCTGCGGCTTCTTGACCTGGTCTCCTTCTTCACCTATATCTCTGAGGAGCTGAGCCGTCTCTGCGCGATGGTGGGGGCTGAGCTGGACAAGGAGGGGTTGCAGGCTGCCGTCGCCTTTGCCGGGCGAATCCTTTCAGGGCTCCGTCACCAGAATCCATTCGTGCCATTAGACGCCGTCTTTGACGAGCTGGCTCCCGTCGACTGGGAGCAGGCTCTGCGGGTGGTTGCACCCTGCATCACCAACGTCATGCGCCTCGAGAAGCAGAGGGACTTCGGTGGTGTTTAGGCGCCCTCTGCATGGGCATGCCCATGTCTCGGCGCAACATGACCATTGGATCAAACTCAGATGGTGCAGATCAGTCACTGTAGCACAAAGCGTGTGGGTGTGTTTGGTTGCATTCTCATCTCAATATAGTTGTTTCCTCTTCGTGTATTTTTGTCAACCTACTAGTGTGGACTCATGCACCCTTCATGCACTCTGCCAAACACCCAAAAGTGGGTCGACAAGGGAACTTTTGCTCCCATCCCGTGCACCCTTCGTACACCCTGCCTAACACTATTCATGCTTCATAAGGTTCATGTTTCGTGGAGTACTGTAGCACCGTACTCTCCGTGCGCTGTGGACCTAGTTCTGTTAACATTGATGTTAACCGTTCATTCTCGATCGAACAGTTGAAAAAGCGGTACTATGTTACATATAGGAGTAGTTGACATGCGCACAACATCATTTGTTATCGTCATATGTTACTACCCTAGCAACAAGATTGTGTAGTACTGACGTAAGAACCACCGCACATGCCTAGTAGTTGGAGCACTATGTATGTTCAAGTGGCTGCCGTGTTTCGCACTCCTCCGTCATAAGAGTGGAAACGCTTGCTGTAATCATTTTTTTCTTGAGAAAAACAGTGGACACGCTCTACCGTGCAGATCCTCCTCCAGCCATGCACTAAATTACTCACTTTCGCCAACATGTGGGACAGCTAGCACCTGCGTCCACCAGCCATGCACTAAATTACTCTGTAGTAGAGTGACGGTAGACTACCCCGATCGAACCGCCGGAGTAATGCCTCATGAGCCGTCAAATCACAAAACCCCCTCCTTTCCAGTAGTAAGCTGGACGGATGAAGCAACCATCATTTCACTCTTCTCTCTCAACTTCCTCTCTTGAAGAAAACCCCCACTCGCTTCGCTTCTCCCTCATCTCGTTCCTCCTTTCACTCTTCTCTCTCAGCTTCCTCTCTTGGATGGACGCCGGAGCACCGGTCGACGTGATGTCTATGGCTCTGGCCAAAACCGTCGAGGCTCATGGTACGAAGAAGCGCAAGCACCCCGCCGAGACTACCGCAGGCAAGCTCAAAGCCATCGCCCTGTCCAAGCCCCCCTCTCCGGGATCCCTCATTAAGAAATTCCAGGTAATGTCTCTTGTTGACGATCTTTTTCTCGATCTTGATCGTGTTTTTTCATAACACGTAGTACTAGTACTGGTAGTACAACTTTCTAGGTGATCTTGCATGTGATTTTAGTGTGCCAAATGACGGTTCTAAATTCCTCTTTTGACCAAAACATGCGAGAGGTTGACACTAATTTCTTATAGATTACCTTCAACTACTCCCTCTGTCGCAAATTTCTTGTCTTAGATTTGTCTAGATACGGATGTATCTAATACTAAAATGTGACTTGATACATCCGTATCTAGACATCTAGACAATTCTAAGACAAGAATTTTGGGACGGAGGGAGTACTTTATGAACATCGATGCTACCTTTTAAGAGGGTATATTTGCCTCAGTAACTTGTGTTATGGATATTGCAAGTAATCCCTCTGCTCTCATGCCTTTGAATACATGTTCTAGTGTCTTTGTTCACTCATTTCTGTGCGTATATGTAGTCATATATGGAGTATAATATCGAAAATCATCTTATATTTCTGAACGGAGGTAGTAATAAAATATGGTTTCTGTTTGAATTAGAACCAGGTCCGCGGTGGAGATGAAGTTCTCAACGTCATGCTGTGTGAACTGGAAGACCCGATGATGAGTTCTACTGCTGAACTATCCAGCTGCTGTGTCCTTGTCGCCACGTATCCTGAACAATTGTTTTCCTGTAGCATTGTTGACAGGCGTGTTCTCGAGGCTGTACTTGACCACAACAATTTCCTGGCTGTGCCTTCTTTTACAAAGGGTGTGGTTCTTGTAAAGCTTCCCAACAAATCTTATGTGGCCTATCTTCATCATCATGTTTATGAGTGGAAAGACCAGTCTGTTAGGTTCTCCAAGGTTGACAAGATGGTGATGGTGCATGTAGACATCTCACACGAAGTCCATGGCCTAGTCAATTATGCGGGGTTCATCCCGTAGGTCGGTGGCAAGAAATAGTCTGCAGAGTTTAGTTAGTGCAACTTTGCTTGTCTGTAGTAAGTACTATTGTTCAGTACTTGATTTGTCTTTAGGAACCCTGTATTGTTTATTAGTACTGCCGCTTTTGGTGTGTGGTCAGTCCTGAGAACGGTCTATGTTAATGTCTGTCCACTCAATTCAGTCTGTATATTTTGAAGTATCCAGATCATATTTTTTATGAGGATTGTTTATTAATTATGGTTACACTCCAATATCTGTATGCATTGCAGGGTTTATCGCACCCACCACGATTTCCAGTCCCATGGATGTTCGGTCAGTATGATTTGTCACGACCTTTGGACTGTCCTGCTTGTGGTAGTAGGCAGGGCCCCTGCATGCCACGCGTAGTTGGACGATCAATCTTCTGTTTAGTACTTCAACATTGTGATTTCCTGGTAAGGATTCACTCGTGTCACATCAAGTAAATCTTATTGATTTACTGTCTAAATCTTATTGATTTAATGTCATGTTTTCTTTCTTTTCCTGTAATTTTACGATGCAGGTTTTGCCATGTGACATTCATCATAGAATAAACCGTTTGGTTTGCTCTACGATGCCTATTTTTGCAGGTTTCACTTCTTATGTCGTGTCAGTAACGAAGGCACTGTCCATCACTTATATTATTGGAAAAAATTGGATCAGTCTGTTGTCTGAGTACAAGCTGAATCCCTATGATGAACTGCAGTTTGCTTTAACAAAAATGCCACAATTAGTCCTTCTCGCATTTAAAAGAAATGAAGAAAAAAACTGGATCACGGTCACGGATCCTAGTCAAGTTAGAAAGCTGATCATAGCAGACCAGACACAATCACCGCTGTCTCGCACATCGGTACCACCTTCAGCAACAGATCGAGCACCGACAGTTGCTCTAGCACTGACAGCGGCAGCAGCTCAGTCTGATCCAGCTAAGGATTAGGCACCGACCGTGTCAGCGAATCAGTCTGATCTACCGGAGGATCGGGCATCGACACCAGCACCTGCTGCGACACCGGCACCAGCTCTACAAGGAGCACCATCTCCGGCAGCAACAACGGCTTCGGCACATGCACCAACACTTGCACTTGCATCTGCTCCGGCCCGTGCAGTTGCAGCAGCAATAGACTGGGCTGCAGTTCGCACTTCATATACCAAAGTCCTTACAAAAACCTACATGTCCACCTTCTTGGTAAGCATTGGCCGCCCAAGTGCTTCGTTCTTTTTTATTTCCATGTTGTTTCACATGATTCACTGTTTTGATCTAACTATTTGGGTATGTCTTCTTGTTTAAAAACACAGAATTCCTAGAGCAACGAGGGAGTCGTTCAACAATCTGGGCGACCGCGGCCAAGTTTCTCTTACCATGCGCAACCTTGGTGTGAATGAACCTGCTCAATATACCGTAAGTACAAAGGATGGTCGCATGATGATTGATGCTAAAGGATGGTCAAGGTTCAAATCTAAATCATATCTTGCAGTAGGGGATGATGTGAAAATCGAACTTTCTTGGCAAGGAGACCTGGTCCAAATCAACTTTGAAATTCTTCAGTAGCAGCACGCAACTGCCGAACTGATCTATCCTCCAAGAGATTTTGATGTAATAATCTAGCATGGTGAAACAAGTGTCCTGTGTGTATAAGTAGTACGACAGTATTATTTATCACATGGTATATCGCTGATCGAATTGCAACTCTGATTACTGGTTAGGAACTGTCGTTCGATTTCATTCCAACAGCTGTCATGCTTTATTCAATTTTGTGTATTCGCCTTGCTACAACATCTAAAACCAGCGCCGTACCGATCGCTTGAAATATGAAAGCGCTGAGGTAGAACACATGGGCCCCCAAACATGCAGGGTCGGCCTGCGGCCCAAAGTCCAAAACTGTGAGCCTATCTGAGTATTATATTTTCAGCTGAACCCCCATAAAAAAAGCTGACCCCCATAATGCCCGTGCATTGTAGAGGGAGTATATTTCTCGGCAAGATGAGCCTGTCTGTGATATAAAAGATTTGTATATTTCTTTATAGAGGGAGTATCTCTCTATCAAAATATATATTTATGTGTAACTAGTTACTCCTGTCTTTCTACTTCCTTTCGCTGATATGTGGGGTAACCGGCAATGGGGTCCACGTGCCATATGCACAAATTAGAGTGCACAACTTCACGATAGACACACCCCGGTCGTAGCGCCGCAGTAATGCCCAATGAGCCATCAAATCACAACCCCCCTTTCCAGCTTTAGCAGTAAGCTGGACGGACGAAGTGGCAATATTTCACTGGGCCTGAATCCCCTTCTCCCTCGTCTGCTTGTTCAGAGAAAACCCCCTCTCGGCGATTGCATAGGGTTTTCTCATGGAGAACCAGGTACGAATTCCTCATCCATCCTCGATAAATCCAAGTCCCTTGGTCGCAGGTAATCCTAGGATGGCCGCTGCCGCCTTTGATGCATTTTTCTTCCTATTGAATCTAGTGTGTTTTATTTGCAGTGCCCAAGGTGCGAGGACCCTACAGGTTTCTGCGCCCTCGACGAGACGCCACACTTGTTCTTTCTCATCCTAACACATCATTTTTAAACGCGCACAGTATGTTCCTAGAATCCTCTTTTCTATCCGGGAGGGTGGTTTTTTTTTAACATGTTGTGTTCTCATATTATTTTTCCTGCAGTGTATTATTTGCTTTGCCAAAACACATGTACTCAAGATGCCTGGCCTTGCCATAACTGAATACACTAGTTTAATGGTCATAGTGGAGACAAGTCATGGATATGAGTTCCGAGTTGGGTTCATGAACCAAGAAGATCGCTGCTTTTTTATGGCCGAACTTGGATAAACTTTCTCAAGTGTTACAGACTGAAAGTTGGCGCACGAATGTTGATGGAAATAGCAGAACCTGGTCTCATCTTCACTGCGATCTTCCACCCCGACGTTGTTCCAATTGTTCATCCATGTTAGTTTTGTATCTGGTTCTTGCTTGTTGCCTCGATTACTTCTTAATCCACCTATTCTGTCTAACTAATCACAATTTAACTTTAGAAGAAGCAACGAATCTCTCACGAAGATGCTACTTCTAACTAATATTTTCTTATAATTGGTGGCACGTGTAGGTTTTTTCAGAGTTAAGCAGTCTGCTCGTTTGTTACTTTTTAATAACTCGGCTGTTACTGATGGCACTGAAGTTGACTGGATCAACATCCATAAGTTCCTACACTTTATTGATCGTCTTGAGGTCCTGGTGGGGCGTTTCAATGGTGGAAGGCCACGTGGGATATGTGTGACACTGCTGCACTCGTTGAACAGGTCCAACTGTGTTGAGAAACTTATGGTACGAGCTGTTTTCTGTTATATATGTTGTTCATAAACTATTGCTTATACACAGTTTTACATCTGTGATCTTCTTGAAACAGGAACTGCCCAGTTCTATTGTTCCTATACAGATGCCTGACCATGGTCGGGTCAGACTTGCGCTTGGTCACAACATGATGTTTATGTCGACCTACTCAATTCCCCTTGGAGGTGAAAAGACACTTATTCATGGGTGGTCTCAAATAATGAAGGCCCGTCCATCTTGGAGAATAGGACAGAAGATTATGTTCATGCTTTTCCATGGCTCTAAAGCGAATATCCTGTTTATTGACCACGTTGCGAGATGAAGTCGCTTTCAGAAGGTTGTGGATGTGTGGGGTGGTGCATGGGCCTTGTCCTGGGGCTTGGCGGCCTCACCCTTGGTTAACTGTAGGCAAAGTAGCACTGTTCGAGGCGTGCTTTGTACGGTTGAACCTGTATAAGTACTCATACTGCTTTCAGCTTTGGTTGTTAAGTGCCCCTGCTGGTTTCAGTTAAGGTTGTTAAGTACTCCTGCTGCTTTTACAGTCTCTCGTGTTTCTTCAGTCCTGTCTTCCTCCAGCTGCCAAAACCAAACCAGCGTCGGCGGGGCCTCCTGCTTCCGCCCCACCATCTCCTAAATCATTAACACTGACGTCCTCCGCGCGCTTTGGTGCACTCGCCGCGGCGCCGCCCTCTCGTGTTGTCAACATGGTCAACAAACAACAGGAATCGGCAGAAGTACATGGAGAGGATGACAGTAGGGGCCCACCACATCAGCGTATGGAAAAATAAAATGCTTCCTCCTAGTGTTTTCCTAACATCTGGGACCCACGACATTGTGAGTGTATATAGTCAATAGACAAGAGAACAGTGCAAGATCGGCTGACACCTGGGACGTAGCTACTCGAGCAGTATTATTTTTGTTATTGTTGAGATGGAGTAGGGTTTGAACTGGGCTGTGGCCCGACTAGCCCAGGCTTATATTTTTTGTTCACCATGTGACCAGCCCAACTATTTTTTCTTTGTGAAAATGAGCCCAGTTTATTTTTTCTGAAGAATACCCAATCCAGGCCTACTTATTTTTTCTACGCCCTGATGGGCTGCAACTCTTTCAAGACGCCTACAAATCTTGAAACTAATATGAAATGGGTTGTAAATATAAAAACAGATGACAAATTGGCAATTACTTTATAATTTTTGAATTTTTTCACATTTTCAGATTCCTATTTCACTGGGCATTAACCTAATTTAAATATATCTTCAAAGTACTTTAAATCTGGCTCGACATTTTGGTATTAAAAATAGTTTGGAACCCATTGAAATATGCGAAATTGGCCCTCCAACCAAAAAACGACTGCAATAAATTGCATAAGAAGTTCCCATGAGCTATATATAAATTATTAAAAAAAAGAGGGAGTGGTCTGACTTGTGGGCCTATTTAGTTGACGCGTATGCAAGATTTTTTTAGTTATTATATACGTCAACAAACGATTCTAGTAGACGTAACCATTGGATGTCAATCCAAAGGCCGTCATGTTTCTTCAATCTCTGATCTTATTGCTCCAGCCGCCAAAGCAGCGCCGGCGGGACCGCCTGCTCCCGCCTCTTGTGGCCGGCTGTGCTGCCGCGCAGGCCTCAGCGCCCCCTACTACTCCCACTACTGGCCAGGGAATCCCTCTACTCACCCACACCCCCTGTTATTCTGCGGCGACGACAGCCTCACACCGTAGCTGAACCGGTGAACCCTCGTACTCCTCTCCGCGCGGGCTTCCACTGCCACGTCTTCCCCTTGGTAGGCCTCGCCGTCGTCCACCGCTGTGGTGCTCTCGGTGCAGCGTGGTCAATGTGGTCAACGACCGACTTCTATTGGAAGAGTACTGTACGTGGAGAGGCTGACAGTTGGGTCCACGGCAGCTGCAAGGAAGTGCCTCCTTATTACGCAGAAAATAATTATTCCTCCACCTGACAGCAGGGACCCACCGGACGGGCCACCAGTATTTCACGAAAAAAACGTTTCCCCCTGACTGCTGGGACCCACCGGACGGGCCACCGTATTTCGTGAACAAACGTTCCCCCCGCTGTCAGCTCGGACCCACCGGAAGTGCCTCCTTATTACGCACAAAAAAATGAATACTCCCCCTGCTAGCTGGAACCCATCATAGTGGGAGGCTGACTTGTGGGCCTACCAAGTTGACGGGGACGGAGGGCTTTGTTAACTTAGTCAATATGAACGATTCTAGCTCCTGTTACCGTACGATGTTCATCCAACGGCCGTAGTGCTTCTTCAACCTTTGGTGTTCTTGCTCCAGCCGCCCAAACCAGCGCCGGTCGTGCCGCGTGCTCCTGCCTCCCGTGGCCGACTGTGATGTCGCGGAGGCCTCACCGTCCCCTACTATTCCCACCGCTGGCCAGACCATCCCTCTACTCACCCACACCCCCTGTTATTCTGCAGCGACAACAGCCTCACACTGCAGCCGAACCAGTGAACCCTTGTACTCCTCTTTGCGTGGGCATCCATTGCTGCCTCTTCCCCGGCTCCGAGTCGTCCCCTTCCTAGGCCTCGCCGTCGTCCACTGCCGTGGTGCTCTCGGCGCGGCGTGGTCAACGTAGTTAAGGAACGACTTCCATCAAACGTGGACTGTACGTGGAGAGGCTCACAGCTGGGTCCACGGCAGCAGCAAGGAAGTGCCTCCTTATTACGCGCAAAAAAAATTATTCCTCCACCTGACAGTGGGGACCCACAGGACGGGCCACTTTATTTTGCGAAAAAACGTTTCCCCCTGACTGCTGGGACCCACCAGCTACATCTTCGCACGCAAGGAAGTGCGTCCGGGCAAAAAAAACAATTCGCCCCCTAACTGCTGGGACCCACCAGCGACATGTTCGCACGCAAGGAAGTGCCTAACAGTTGGGACCCACCTGGTCGAAGCATACGTAGCGTTGTCATTCTGGTCGTGAACATGTACGTACATATATATTGGTGGATATAGAGCCGCGCACGTGTCGTAGTAGAGGCACGCACGTGTTGTAGTAGAGGCGCGCACATAGCATGTACATGTACGTACAGCGACCGGGGTGCACGAAAGAAAATACGGCCACGTATGTGTACATATGGGCGGGGTCTCGAACGCCTACTCGCGCATACCTACGACGAGAGCTCGTGTACATGGCTGGGTCGAAACGGAGAAATAGCATCGTCGTCGTGTTCATGGGGAGGCAATGGAATGCGTCATCTTCATGGGGAGGCAACGGAATGCGTTGTGTTCATCGGGAGGCAACGGAACGCGTGGGAGCCAACCGGCTGGGTCGGAACAGAATGTGTGGTCGTGTTCATCGGGAGGGCTTGGACGGAACAGGCGATGGAAATGAGGCCTGGCGTACCGCAGCACGGAGGAAACGGACCTCCTACGGTCGAAACGGGGTCCTATTGACCGAGAGGGGTGTGGCGTACCGCAGAACGGAGGAAACGGACCTCCTACGG